>NC_091119.1:144079460-144379460 GCF_040183065.1 Periplaneta americana
TGCCATCGACCTGGCCCGGGATCGAACCCGCAACCTTGGGCATAGAAGGCCAGCGCTATACCAACTTGCCAACCAAGTCGACACCTCAGATATTCTATTAACTTTCGTAACGAAGTAATGACGAAACTATGACGTAGCTGTGTAACAGTCATACTGTTATACACGACGTATGTAATGATTATTAGTAAGGAATTTACACACGACTTATAAACGAGCTACTCATTGTATAAGTATAAGACAGTTAGACGTCTGTATATAGAGTTTTTATTAGTAAGACCGTAAGCCAATAACTCTGCGTTATTGAAGGACCAGGTGCATTGGTCGACGGGGATAAACAAGGCTCAGTCAATGGCCGGCCGGTTCGGTGTCGGGGATAGGTTATAAGAGTGGGGGAAAAACTCGCATTCCTTGCTCGGATCTTCTCATGAAATGTAGATAGATGAAGAGTAGATTACAGTGGTGTCACGAAATCAGGCGCTGCAGCGTATGATTTTGAAGGTGTTCGATACGTCACGTGCTTTGCTGTAAAAGACAGCATTGAACGACTACACATCATACACAACAAGAATCATAAGCAGTAAATAAATTGTAATGAAGTTATGTAACAACTTCTGCAAGAGACAAAGGAATAAGGCACAAACATTTATTTGGAAATTTAAATGTTTGTGATTTATAATTATGATTTCACGAATTTATGTTATTTATAAATTAATAGTACGTGACAATAAATAATATAGCATATTCTTCTAAGAGGAAACACTGGTACTGAAATACGTATACAAACAAACTGAGAGACGAAAAGATAGGCTAATTCTTTTCTACGCTTTCATTTCATTGTTCATCTATTGCAATTGCAGTGTGTGTAATGTCAAAACACATTTTCGTGATTCATTCTGTAGAGAGTTCGGAGTTTATGAAACGCCTTTGACTACACAAGCGACTTTTCAGCGGACATACTTCTTCTTTATAATAGAACTGAAGTATGTTATTTATGTATTTTCTAATGTATATAAAATAACAGAAGTACAGGGTGATCGTTTGGGTATGGATAAAATAAAAACACCGTAAAACATTTACTCCTGAACTTTATTTGTTGAAACTTTGTGCGTACAACACTGAAAGATGGGAGACTCCTCAGAGCTCAACATGACCCCCATTGCGTACCCTGCACAACTCATAACGGTGATGCAATTCAGCCCATGTCCGTTGTAACATAAGAGGGGTGATTTGTTGAAAAGCTTGAGTAATTTTTACTCTCAGATCATCAATCTTCCTGGGTTGCTGTGAATAGACAATGTCTTTAACAAAACCCCACACGAAGAAATTAGGAGGGGTTAGATCTGGGGAGTTTGGGAGGCAAGCCAAGAGATAGCTGCTTCTCGTACTGGGTTTCGCCTGCGATCTCCTGCATGTTTTTTTTTTTTTATATATAGAACCTGTTTCTACAAATGTTCGATACCACAACATTATGGAATCGTATGTAGGTACATTACGCACACCATACTCACGTCGAAATTCTCTTTGAACTCTTTCAACACTCTTAAATTTAGCTTACCAAAGAACACGTCGTGCCCACTGTTGATTTGTAATAGCCATTTTAATCATCTACGATTTTCATTTGTCCTTTCAGATTAGGCATTATTGATTGTCATATATGGAAACTCCCATCTTTTAATCATAATAATAACCAGCAATAAATTTTTCCTACTATCATAATAGCTTTATAATAATAAATTAATATTATCCATACCCAAACGGATCAGACTGTAAATCTATTCCATTTATTGGGTTATTGGAAATACAGAAAACTAATATAGATTATGTCTATTTATAAGCAACGTAAAGCGTTTATATTTGAAGGAATGTTCAGCCTCAGTATTTAGATTTACTTCTGTTATTGTCTATACTTAGAAAATACATAAATAACATTTTAGTTATATTACAAAGAGTGGGGGATCTCCTTTAAGAAGGCGCCTATATAACCCAATAGTATTTTCTGAACTCCGAACCCTCTGAAGCTAGTTCTATAGAATGCCAGTAAACGTACGCGGAAACTCTCGCTCTTATTTTGGTTTATGTTCTTGTTCAACATTATCCGGTAGTAAATCCCAACAAAATAACACTCAATCACATCTTACGTGCCAATACTTGTTGACAAGAACTTGAAGGTGAAGGTAAAGTGACTAAGCAGCAAGCACCACGCCCTGAGAATATAACAATAGCCTTTCCCATTATTTGCTGCCCACACTTTCACCAAGCCCGACTCTTGTAATGAATGTGACTCTTGTGAGACACTGGGTCACACAGTCTGACGTATTTCCTCCTAAAACCCCTCCTCTTCTCTTGGCAAAAGACAAGAAAATACGTTAACACATGTTTTCTTTCTTTTTTAGGCAAGTTTTGTTAATGAAAACACACGTGTTTCTTGCCTGTGTGGATGTGTGTCCTTAGTAAATCGTTCTTAATGACATAGTGAATGAAATCTGTAGACAATGCTGTTTCAACTTCTGTTTCTATGGGAAAATATTATTTCTCAATATATAAAGGGACAGTATAGCAATGCCTCAAAAAATCTATTTCGAGATTTTCACAAAAATATAAGTTTTCAGCATTCATAATATTAAAAAAAAATTATTTATTCCATGTCTTTTGTTTGATTCCTCTCATATTTTTGTATACCGATTTCTCTTGAACTATTGTACGATTTCTTTTATGTTAAGTATCTATTAATAAATTTATATGAGAACGGAGTATACCAATTGCACATTAATTTGAGTAAAAAAAGGTAAATAGCTCCTATTTGAAATCAAAAACACATGTTAGTGATATATTCAAAATTAAAGCAGACGACATCATTCTTTTTATTACTTACTGTTACAATAAACTTAAAAAAGATGTAGTTCATATTAGAGGAAATAACTTTCCTTAAGAAAAATATTATATACAGGGTAATTCAGTTAAAGTTAGAATAAACTTAAAAAAGGATGTAGTTCATGTTAGAGGAAATAACTTTCCTTAAGAAAAATATTATATACAGGGTAATTCAGTTAAAGTTAGAATAAACTTAAAAAAGGATGTAGTTCATGTTAGAGGAAATAACATTCCTTAAGAAAAATATTATATATAGAGTAATTCAGTTAAAGTTAGAATAAACTTAAAAAATGTAAAAATGATGTAGTTCGTATTAGAGGAAATATCATTCCTTAATATCATGGGGTAGTGCCAATAACTCTGCTACAGAAAAGAATAATAAAAATATGCCTTAATAAACATCTTGATTATCCTTCAGAGCTGCTGTATTCAGAATTTGAAGTATTTGACTTCCATCAAATTTATAACAATGTATTACTGAATTTCATATATAAAAACCGAAACATATTTAATTTATATTCACATAAATATAAAACCAAAAGATCAGACAACATATGCTTGACAGTTCCTAAATGTACCACAACTGTAACATATAATCACAGTAGCAACTTCGGTACAAGGCTTTATAACATGATAATAGCTACATTCCCAAACATACAATTTGCTAATGCTCCATATTTCAAAAAATCTATTAAAAATAGCTGTTAACAGAGAAAATTTAAAGTTCAATTATTGTGATATGTTTTTTCCTTCTTTTTTATTTTATTATTTTTTTACTCTCTTATTCAATAAAATGTCTTAACATTAACTTATGTGGAATGCCCCCTGAGCACGAGTAGGTAACTTACTCTTTCTGGGGGTGCTAGAGAGTTCTTATGTATATAAAAATCAATGTGTATCTTTGTTCTGGCAATAAAGTATTATTATTATTATTATTATTATTATTATTATTATTATTATTATTATTATTATTAAGAAAAATATTAGACTCTACAGAATAATCAAGTTAAAGCGTTCAAAAATTACACAGGATAAGGAGATGCTCTACTGAACGTTTTAGATAGGGAACTTGGGATTTTCGGAGCCAGCTTAAGGAGATGTGGGGGTAAACATACAGTATATATATACATATATATATATATACATATATATCACTTAATATTTTCCTATTATCTACATTTATTATTTACAATTACACGTACTATTTATTTACTTATTACCAGAGAGAGCATTTGGTGTACGTAAACCGTTGAGGTGACTGCTGCACACACTATATCGTAATGTATTAGGGAGCAAGGAAGGGAGGGGAGGGAATGTCATCATGTCGCTACAATAACGACTGGAGTACAGTTCCTGCAGCAAATTATCTTTACTGTTGAGTAATTTCACTTTATAATATTAAATACGGTAACCTATTGTCTATATTGTGCATTTAATTACAACATACATAGTTCTGTGTTACATATTAATGTAGCTACATAAGAACAATATATTTTATATAAATACAACAACATAGAAAACATAGTATTTTACTTTGTACTACTTTGCTCTTCTTCATGACTGCATTTGTTACAGTGCACGACGATATACTTTTCTGCTTTCAAGTCGTCAAACCACAATAATCGCATTGATTTTTCAAACAGAGCTGCAATGGTAATATGATTTACTTACTCTAGCTCTTCGGATGTCAATAGAAACTTTTTGCCCACACCTTCAGTTTGAAGTGCCCCAACAATCACATTAGCAACGGATCTGTTTGCGATATTTGTCGTTTCGTCTATAGATATCCACAATTTTTCATCTTTTAAGGTTTCTCTAATTTCACGTAAGACATCTTCATAACATTTTGCTAAATAACCCGTACGCAGAGTAGTTGTCGGGATAGTGTTCTACTTGTATATTTTTGCAAAAATGATCTGACACATGGGTGTTTCAGTTTTTTAAATGGAATATTTGCCCTAACGAACATGTGGCCCAAGTCTTGGTTAAAATCACATTCTATATTTGAACTCGTAGGAATAGCTTCGACTTTCTTCAAATTCAACAACTCAGAACATTCCATGTGTCTTTTAGTGTTTTTGTACATGTTGTCTCTTGTTCCCCGGTAGGTCGACTTTACATACTTTGTATGTAAGTTTTTCACCATCAGTGGAAAAGTGCTGCTATCCGAACTCCTCAACAAATCGCTGCAATTGTACATGCCGAGGCTTCTTTTTTCCCGCATATCGTAAACTATGTTGTAATGTAAAGGCAAATAAATGCTTTGCACTTACGGTAAATACAAGTAGAACTAATTAGAAGGACTGCGATAGGAAAAAAGTAAATACAGGAAATAGTGTAGAAGGACAAATAAAGAGAATATGAAGAAGACAGGAAATTCAAATACGCCAGGAAATGCACAGGTATTGAAAACTATCTAAGACAGCACATAATTATAACATCAGAGAGCTCTGTGCGTACAATGTCTGTACCTTGTAGGTAAGACTCCTTCCCCCACCTCGTGTCGTAGTCAAAGCTCTCGGTATAGTAAACTTTTGTCCACTGATAACGTACCCCATCTGCTCTCTTTGCTTATTACAAACCTGAGTTGAGTACGTACCATTATTTTGTACCCTACAACTGTTGCTCAAAATGACGGTCACCAACCTCAATGCAAGCATGACATCAGCGTACGAGATTATGCCATATTCTTTCAAATATCCCTGGCGTGTTTTAATCACATCACAGGCGACTACAATCCTGGCAATTCCATTTTCGGGTTTACCGACTTTATATAAACAAGTAATTTTAGATATCGCCATAGGAAATAATCGAGTGGATTCATATCCGGTCACCTCGCGGGGTATAGTCTAGGATCTCTCCTTCCAATCCAGCAATCAGGAAATGTATCATCCAGATGGTACGTCCTCCAATAACTCAGAGAAAACTCTTTGTACGAACCGCAAGTACATGAGTACATGCCGTGCAGAAGGACATGTAGGAGATATGGTCCAATGAGACGGTCTTGTAGTCTATAATACCGATCCAGATATCTACAGCGAAACTGACTTGATCGCTTTAATCTAGTTTCGCAGACTCTAAATTCCCTATATCAAAATTTTTAGTGGAGCATTTTCTATTTCCTATTTTATTTTTGCACGCTTTTACAGAATCACCCGGTATATTATGATTATTAGTCTGACCCTTATTTAATTGTTTTTCACTTTATAACACTTCATAAAATATGATAAAATTTCATAACTTAAAGTGTTAAAATTGTTTTAAAAACCATCATTACCGTTGTCGATGAAGTACAACTTTGAAAGTGCTGGACCCCAGATTCATTTCACGGCATTAACACCTTCATTTCATTCAAACGCTAAATGACCTGAGATGTTGATACAGCGTCGTAAAATAAGCCAATTAAAAATTAAACAACTTCGAAAGGATCATCCAGCATATTTAAGATACAATACCCTTCTTTGAAAACTATTTTAGCACTTTGACGTTTGAATCATAAAGGTCGATGAATTTTCCCTGACATTTGAACCGTAACGGTCGATGAATTTTCCCTGACGTTTGAACCATAACGGTCGATGAATTTTCGCTGAATTTTGAATCATAACGGTCGATGAATTTTCCCTGACTTGAATTATAACGGGCGATGAATTTTCCCTGACATTTTAACCATAACGATCGATGAATTTTCCCTGACGTTTGAACCATAACGGTCGATGAATTTTCCCCGACGTTTGAACCATAACGATCGATAAATTTTCCCCTGACGTTCCCTGACGTTTGAACCATAACGGTCGATGAATTTTACCATTGAGAAACTCGGTCTGCGTGTTAATAGATTGTAAATGTAAGGCTCTGCTTCCATTTCCATCGAAGACGTGTTGATAATTCTTTCGGCCTTAAAAGTCCATTGCCATCGGAAAATATGAATGTCTGAATGACAAGTCTGGTAACCACTCGACGATATTCCCATTTAATTCAACAATGAAAGGAGTGTCACATCAGTCTTTCCTCGCTGAAAGCCACCATTGCTTCCTCCTCCTCAAATCGTTGGAGATTTTTATGCTTAGCTCGTCAGACTAAGAATTTTGCCAAGTAATACCATTGCTGAGAGTGCAACTGTTTGCAAAATACTTCTCCAGCTGACCTAGATATTTACATCTTCCTTTCAGTTGTATGTTATCGTTTCTGTGTCTGAAAGTAAACTGAATTTCTGCTCCTCTCCCCTTCGTTTCCGCAACTTCGGCAAGTTTCTTCTTCTCACTCCCCCAGCTCCGCCAACACATAAACGCAGACTGAATGGTTGCCGCGAGACGGCACAGAAGTTTTTGAAAAGTTAACATGTCGGCAGGGCGCACGAACGGACTAGTAGCTGCTACCATTTACAGAACAACTTTCCTTATAAGCACGTTTGTCTGGTGAAGTTGCTAAGTGCTTCAACTTTTATTCCCTTTAGTTGTATTCACGGATTGTTCTCGCGTACAGAAACAAGACGATGACAAGGAGACTTCTTTTTTAGCTCCGGGGTGTGCAACCTGTGAGTCTTTCAATTCTTGAATAAAATAGTCTTTTAGCCCGTTTTCAGATAGTTAAAATGTGAAGTCTGTATGTACCGGAAGACGTATGTTACAGCACTGTGTGGGAATGCCGTCCGCTTCCTCCAAGAGACCATTATTGCTTTCAATCATGGGACGACGGAGAATTGGTGAATGAATAGATAAATTAGACATTCTTGGCCATATTCATAGACATTCTTAGCGCTAGCTAAGCGAACTAACGTTCAGCAAACTAACGTTTTTCATATTCATAAACCAGTGTTAGCGATATGATATGAATCCTGTATAAGTAATCAGTCTATAGCCGGGGCTAGTTTAGCACCCATTGAATATAATATTAGCACACCACAACTTCCACCTGGACTAAATAATTGAATGGCTGCCTAGAATAACGTTGTAAGTCCGTTTTTGGCCAAACTGAGTTTTCGGCTGAAAAATGTTGTATCGCACATCTTGCATCATGTGCTGCCATCGTCTTGCTGATATTCACACTACTTCGACAGCTGTAGTATTTTGATTGTGTTCCTGAGCTGAATAACGTTGTAACGCAAATAAAATGGCGGACAATCATAGCCTACTTGTAGCGTGTCACATGGTCTCATAAAAAACGCAAATAGAAAGAGAAATCGTAAGATTAATATCATGCAATGGAAGGACAGTGTACGTAAGACACTAAAGGATCAGGGGAAAGAATATACTTCGAAGAAAGGTGACATTAAACCAGCTGTGAAACGACCTGAACTGGTGAGTAGAATAATGTTGTAAGTCAATGTGGGTCTATAGAGTGCTAAAGGAGAATAGTTAAAGATAATAAGGTTATGGTTACTCTGAATTCTACCATGGCCTAATAAGAGAATAAAGAAAAAAAAAGATTTTTGTCTGTGTAATATTGATATTGTATGCCTAAACAAATAATCTAAGTGGTGTAATTTGTTTCAAGTTCTTATGATATAAATTTGTCTATTATTATTATTATTATTATTATTATTATTATTATTATTATTATTATTATTTAATGTACTCTAATGTAACAACCATAAAGAATCTACGATAAAATATAGACAGTATTTAAGTTTCTTTGCTTTACAACGTTTTTCTTCTGGATTGACATGCAACGTTTTTCTACTGTAAATGTTCAAAAAGTTGTGTTAAGAGGAAGATGAAGACAATACATATGTATATATAAATGGCGTGAATACTTACTGAAGTATTAATACAGACCTAACACAGTCATATTTTGTAATATTTAACAATGTTAATATGGAATAAGCATATTTTTAATTTCCTGACAAACTGTAAAAACTGACTTACAACGTTATTCTAGGCAGCCATTCAATTTTTGGTCTCTGTTTATATAGTGCTTATTATGTTTAATAAAATATTTTTGACGTGAATGCGACTATATTGGAGGTGCAAAGGAGAAACATATCGCATTTTGTAACATATAGTAATAAGTTAACAGCCACCGGCGTGGCTCAGTCGGTTAAGGCGCTTGCTTGCCGGTCTGAAGTTGCGCTCGGGCGTGGGTTCGATCCCCGTTTTGGCTGATTACCTGGTTTGGTTTTTTCCGATGTTTTTCCCAACCGTAAGGTGAATGCCATGTTCTGTATGGCGAATCCTCGGCCTCACCTCGCCAAATACTATCTCGCTATCACTAATCTCATCGACGCTAAATAATCGAGTAGTTTATATAGGGTCGTTAAGTAACCAACTAAAAAAATAAATTCACAGCAGTAGTACAAGTCATGTAGAGAATAAGTCCATATCATACGAGGGGAGTATTGTGAAAAAAAAATGGAAAGCATAGAACAAATTCATGTTATCCTAGGGGCAGAGACTCGAGTTATTCGTTAATTAAATTATAAATTAACCAACCATATTACTGGATGTTGTTTATGCACTTATATTACAATTTGTAGAAATTGTAACATAGTCTCAATAGATAACCTATGACAGGCTATTAACAATATCCTGTATAATTTAATAATTTAATCCTCGCTATCTTCTGATTAAAATTAAATATAAAATGAAATTAATTAATGAAATAATGTCCCCCAGAAATAGAGACGTAGGGCACGTTATCAATTGGATAAAAAATATCCTGCTATCTGCCGCGTTTTTTCGTTTAAAGGTACTGCTTTATTTATTTATTCATTTATTTTTTATTACTTATTTATTTTTAATTACTTATTTATTTTTTTATTTTTTTGTTTATTTATTTATTTATTTATCTATTTATCTTGATTTATTTATTTATTTTGCTAATAATTGTAACATAAAATATAATATAAACAGAAATGGCCGTATTCATAGACATTTTTAGCGCGGGCTTCCGGTGGATGATCAGCGTTTTTCGTATTCATAAACCAGTGTTAGCGATATGATATGATTTGAATTCTGTACTAGTAACCAGTGGATAGCCGGGGCTAGCTTAGTACGCTCGTAGCGCGTGCTGCGAAATGTTTATGAATAGCACCCTAAAAGTTTAGCTCTCCCCTAAAAGAGTAGAACTCGTGCTCAGGGGCGGATTCTTTAATTGAAATTAAGAAGTATATAATACAATTTGTCTTATGTCTACTACGCAGTAAGAATATATAAATTTAAATTTACAATTTTTCAATTTGTATAAAATCATACATAACTTTTAAATTTTATACTAGAACTATTGGAATTGACAAGATTGGGATATTTAAATATGAATTTGTTGGGCCTAAATTACTACTATGATTAAATACTGTAGCAGTGTTGCAGTTTACTTCATAGTCTAACGAAACGGATAAAATTAGTGACTATTTATGTATCTACTCGTCAACAGTTACTTGTGTGCCAAAGAAACACCAGAGAGTCACTCACGTAAAAGTTTTATACACATGCATGAGTTGGGAGTGACGTAACTTTGCAGATTGTACTCGATTTGTCTACTAAAATATTAACACAATTCGAGTTTATCTGTTCAAATGGTAAGACTGCATTTCGTTAGTGTTTAACCGCGAGTTTGTTGTTTCGGAAAAACAAAAACGTAACTTTGGTTGACAGTTTACTTAAAAAAATCTTATACTTCTAGAAAATTAAAACAAAAACACTAACTATAAATAATGTTGTAGACTTACTCTGGAACTAACCGAAAATACCGAAAAGAGACAAAAGGATGTTAGATCTGTAATACTTGCGGGTGTGTTGCTGAGAAAATAGGAATTATTTATTTTATTGTGAACGTTTCTTTTATGGCAATAGTGATTCATATACTACTGAAAATGAACGAGCTTAAAAACAGATAAAACGTTACATATGTCAATAATATTTTGAATCACAATAACATCAATATAGTGAATTTTGTAACATTGATCATTCATGCGACAACCAATCAGTAGAATTACTTTTTTTTTTGTCTGGAATAATTGTATACAATTCTGTGCCACGTTCAATTCATTTTAAGTGGACATTATAAAAGCGAACTCTCTGAAAATCTGGATGTTGTCTTCATATGTCTCGATGTTGTTTATAATATAGAAAGTGGAGTAAAGGAAAATATGAAACAATGTCTTTAATAAGGCTCTTAAAACGATATAAAATACATTACCTGTCAGAATGGTAGGTGGACTATAGCATAGAGTTTTTTTTTTTTTTTATTTACGAGCCGATTCAGAATTTTGAACTACTACCCGTCCGTTGTAAATTGAACTATGTAGATTCCACGAACTAGCAGAATGCTTTGATCCCCTCAATGCCCCGCGCTCTGTAATCGCCTACGATGTCTTGTATACAAACTACAATTTAAAAAATCTCCGCTTGTCGTACTACGAGCATTCTCTTTAACGAATTAGAAATAGTTCTCTCCCACTTTAATTTTTAATTTAGTAACCGGTAAACTTACATACAAGAAATCAAATTTTCCTAGCCGTCTATAAAATAATTCTGTTACGTTTACATTTCTCGTCTCACCAATTCCCAGCATGTACGCGAGCTGTATCTCCCCTTTACAGAGTTGTCTCAGTGCATCACGTTTTAAAATTTCTTTGCAGAACGAAAACGTACATTTGTTCGTATCAAATTTCTGCACATTTAAAGGACAAAACTAAAATTATTTTAATCATATATTATCATAATACACTGCCCTCTTAAATTGACTGAGCATATTGGGAATTAATTCAATAGCTTTTTAAAAATACGCTATGAAATGTTTCATATAAAATAATTTTTTTCTCGAAAAGGAAGCAAAAACGAGCAGAAATGTATTACATTTTTGTTTGTTTGAAATATCACAAAGAATAACCCCTTGAAATTAATGGCATTATTTTCGGTTCACGCTGTATATTTGCTTCCCGCAACTCGAACGTGAGACTGCGGGATTTATATTAATAAAGGGATTATATTAGATTATGATACTCGGAGAGTTGAATGCCACTCGTTCATACTATATAGGGTAGGTTACCATTCAGCATTAGAGTTTGGTACATTTGAGGAGATTATTGGAACACAAGTGGTAGATCCGCCAGGGCCGTGGATATGACCTAAATGCAGAGGTCATTTCCCCACGTAGCAGAGATTTACGTCGCCGCAGGTCACGGAGACAAGATCCGCGCCCCCCAGGATGATTAAGTTGCTACTACATCATGTCGCAAAAACGAAATGAATAATGTATGTGTGATGACGTAGAATGCCTCGCTGCGGTTGCGCAATATGTTCTCACAACGGAATCATTAATGACTCGTTTGATCTTTGTTCCTTGAATATCTTCTCTCCAACTCTTGTTATTTTTATGCAACACGATTAAATGCTGTCGTAATTTAAGATCACTGGATATAAATATTGTGTATTGTCTTCAACATATTATTAAGCCAAGATAATCCTCAATTCTTTATTCAGAAGATACCAAGTACTCTTTTATTGTTTGTAATTTAGCCACCAGAAATGTATGAAATAATTTCTTGAGTGGATAGATGGATGGATGAATGGATGGAAATAATGGGGTTGTAAATGAGTGAGATAACAAGGGAAACCGAAGTTTTGGTGAAAAGTTTCTGCACATCTGGTCTTTATCACCACAGATGATGATGATGATGATGATGATGATGATGATGATGGGGAGGAGGAGAAGTGTGGACTGGAAAACAACTGATAAGTGTGTGAGCTCGCGTCCTTGCAATGAAGTTTGGGGCTTCGGATAAGGAATTAGTGAGCACAAAGGCAATAGGCCATTTATCTCAGTGTCAACATTCCTGTGACGTTCGGGAGTTCACCATTTCCGATGTCTTGAAACACTCACAAGCAGTCTTTACGTCAACGACGCGACGTATGCAATATAGTCGTGCTGGTTGTCGGCTTTGTGGGCGCTGTTAGTCTTGCTTTCTCGATCGTTGTTCAACTCTAATCGTCAGCTTACTTCTAAAACCCCGTAAGTCAAAATTTTCCGGAATGTCGAAATCTGTGTATATATTTTTAAAATGCTTCTGCTGATAACACCTCTTAAGTATGTAAATGTTTATATGTTTTATATATAATAAATGCATAACAGTTCTTAGCTGGAGTATATAGAAAAATAAGGAGTTATTTTGGTCTTTTGTGCAAGTTTCTCAAACTTAGTTACGAGATTTTAAAAGTAAGGCAACTATATATTTGTAACAGAAAATGCATTTTTGAACAACACCGCCCATATTACGAGCGGCCGGCAAAGGATCTCGTATCAAAACCCGACATTGTCGTGTGGGAAGATGTCAACTAACTGAATGAAAGACAGCTGGACATTAGGTTAATGCTATGATCGAGATTCGAAGTCAGCGTGTTTGCCCTTACCACAACATCATCCATTGCAGACGTCTGCTACTATAGACGCGTATTCCTGCGGTTTCTGTCTGTGTGTCCTTGACAAGTTTTATGAGTGATGGAAAGAGATAAAAACTGAAAGAGGAGACATATTTACAACAGTATAGAGTTTCTTTCCATGTACACATTGTTCCTCAAATGGACAAAATGGTCTTGTGTGGAATTATAATTCCTGTAACGTATATGTTTTCATATTGTAACAGAGGCGCGACTCACAGACAATTCCTGTACGCATAACAACAGACGGTTCTGACTTGCATAACTGTTGCAGGAATCCAGTTAATTCAACCGCAAACATTTCTCTGTTTTTCTTTTTATTACATATACAATTTTGCTATGATGTGCAAAGTCTACTCAATATATGCTTCTCTTCATGGAAATGATGCGGTAAGGATGTAGGTACAGAGCTTAAATGTTGCGTTACAAAATTGTACTGAATTGTGAAAAAAATATTTAACTGTATCCGTCGATGAAATTTCATACTACTAGTGCAGTTACTTGGGAAGTTATTTTCTCTGCGATAGGACCAGCAACCGGTTCAATAATAATTATAAATAATGAACCAATAAAAATAGCAGTGCGTAAAGTGACTACTTGCTTTTTTTACGCACTACTGATTTAAAGGCTCACTTTAAGCACTGACAACAGTGAACAAAATGCAACTTTCCGCACTGTTATAGATAAAGGCTATAATACCATCTCGCACCACTAATAAAATTCCGCCGATGTTAGATAATCTTGCAGTTTATACTTACTTATGGCTTTTAACAAACCCGGAGGTTCAATGCCACCCTCACATAAGCCGCCATCGGTCCCTATCCTGAGCAAGATTAATCCAGTCCCTACCATCACATCCAACCTCTCTCAAATCCATTTTAATATTATCCTCCCATCTACATCTCGGTCTCCTCAAACGTCTTTTTCCCTCCAGCTTCCCAACTAACACTCTATATGCATTTCTGACTTCGCCCATGCGTGCTACATGCCCTGCCCATCTCAAACGTCTGGGTTTAATGTCCCTAATAGTGTCAGGTGAAGAATAAAATACGTGCAGTTCTGCGTTGCGTAACTTTCTCCATTCTCCTGTAACTTCATCCTTCTTAGCTCCAAATATTTTCCTAAGCACCTTATTCTCAAATACCCTTAACCTCTGTTCCTCTCAAAATGAGAGTCCAAGTTTCACAACCATACAGAAGAACCGGTAATATAACTGTTTTATAAATTCTAACTTTCAGATTTTTTTAGAGCAGACTGAGTGCTGAAAGCTTCTCAACCGAATAATAACACGCATTTCCTTACAGTTTATACAGCGTCGTTAAGTAAACTATTAAGTAATAATAATAATAATAAAAATTACCTCTGTTTGAGGTTCTGGCTGATATGTACATCTATCATCAGACAGGCTTACATCTCACTTGACTATAGGCCTATTTGTGTCAGAGGAAGAACAATTGTTTGTATGCATCTGAAGTCTGATTAATGGAATATGTAACTATAATCGGCGATTTTATGCAATGGAGGGGGAAAGGAATTGGCCACCCTATCCTATCATCTCCTGGCCTAGTTGCCTTATGAATGTGTTATTGGTGTCACGTATGAGGTTCAAACCTGTCTTCGGACAGTTGACTAAACAATAATAATAATAATAATAATAATAATAATAATAATAATAACAATAATAATAACAATAATAATAATATAGACATCTCGAGCCCATCACAATTTCTAGAGTCCTGTTTTGTATTGTAAAACGTAAATCGTTTTTTTTTACTTGGTTATTTAACGTCGTTGTATCAACTACGAGGTTATTTAGCGTGGATGGAATTGGTGATAGCGATATGATATTTGGCGAGATGAGGCCGAGGATTCACCATAGATTACCCGACATTTGCGTTACGATTGGGGAAAACCTCGGAAAAAACCCAACCAGGTAATAAGCCCAAGCGGGAATCGAAACCGCGCCCGAGCGGAACTCCGGATCGGCAAGCAAGCGCCTTAACCGACCGAGCTACTCCGGTGGCCCGTTCTTGTTTCCCACGTGGTTAATTATTATCTGCTTTTTACTTTCTTCAAGAAATTTCAGTCCTCGAGTAAATTTAATGATTCTACAACAGAAGTTGTGTGTACTTCAGGATGATTTTATTGGTTTTGCAACGATGAAAGAACCCAGTGTACTCGTACCTGTGTACGTATATGCTTTGGCAATCTCTCTAGGATCTGAACGCTGCAGACATGGAGTTGTTCGTGAGTAGTGACGAGGGTCTCCTAATCTGTGGTGTGCATCTTTCTTCCGTCAGTGCGTCACACGAAACCGAGTATGTATGTGCCAGAGTGTGTCTGTCGCCGATCTAAATTCGTTGGTGATGCGGCGATCTCATCTCTTCTCCCCCCCCCCACCCCACTCTTACGGCTAACGTTGATGGCGTCTCTGTTTTATGGATATAGTCTGTGCCGGTATATGCAGTTCTAATAACCCCTTGTAAATTGGGACAAATTTTGATTGATGAAATTTGGTATTTTTATAATTCACTTGATTACACTTCGTTACCAAGAAGGACTGGAGTTCGATTGCTTTAAATTTATGTGAAATTGGTAGTGAGTAAAACGCGTCGGGAGTGGGTATGTATTAATTTTCGTAACTTCTGTCATTGTACATTGTTTTACTGCATATTTATAGTGCAGGGTGAAGTAATATAAATGTGCAGATTTTAACTGTATATTCCTTCGATAGAGTACAATAAAAAATATTATGTTAGACCCTAATGAATATTTTTTTTAATTTTTCCCAGAACACTGCTTTATTCGTTGAGTTCTATCCGTAGGATTCTGATTGTTTACTCTTATTCCTTTACAGTTTTTAAATAAACTGGACGGTTTTCTTGCAAATTAAATAAGAAAGATGAACATGTAACGTTATTTCCTGTCATTAGAAAATGGCAAAGTCTGATTATGTTTCATAAGAGGAACTGCCCCTTTATAGTGTGCATTTAGACAAAATTAATAACTTCTCGCCTATATAAAATATTTTTATGAAACTTTGTACACCAATTAGGCCTAAGATACCATACAGAAGTAATCAGAATTTGTATATAAAAATATATGCTACCTGTAACTCCTGTACGAAGTTTCATAAAAATCTATTACGTAGGAGAGAAGTTAATTTTGCGTAAATGCACTCCCTGTAAAGGGACCGTAATATAGTTTGTACACAAAAAATATATTCTACCTGTAACTTCCATACACTGTTTCATAAAAATCTGTTAGATAGGGGAGAAGTTATTATTTTACTCTAAAATCCACCCCTATAAAGGGTAGTTCCTCGTACACAAATGTAGTCAGAGTTTGTACACAAAAAATATGTGATATTTATAAAATCTGTACAAAGTTTCATAACAATCCATTGGAATGCAGAGAAGTTATTAATTTTGTCCCGCTAGATTTGCGTTGTTGCACATTGTGCGTTGCCTGGAATAACAACTTAATACACGTTACATCGTTTTTCCGTTTCGAACCTAGGCCTATATAGAATCCTTAATAACACATCTCCCTCCTGACAAAATATTATTTCCCTCCAACAAAAACAGCTCCTTGTAGAAACGTTGTAATGTCATTCTGCACAATGCTGTAACACGAGATATAAAATGTTTGATGCTCATAATTTCAAATTCCTGATTTTGCATTTATTTATTTATTTATTTACTTACTTATTTATTTATTTATTTATACATTTATTCATTTATTGATTTATTTATTTACTTATTTATTTATTTATTCATTTATTTATTTATTTACTTATTGATTTATTTACTTATTTATTTATTTGTTTATTTATTCATTTATTTATTTATTTATACATTTATTCATTTATTTATTTATACATTTATTCATTTATTGATTTATTTATTTATTTATACATTTATTCATTTATTGATTTATTTATTTACTTATTTATTTATTTGTTCATTTATTTATTTATTCATTTATTTACTTATTTATTTATTTATTTATTTATACATTTATTTATTTATTTATGTATTTATTTATTTGCTTACATACTTATTTATTTACTTATTTATTTATTTATTTATTTATTTATTTATTTATTTATTCATATGTTTATTTATTTGTTTGTTTGTTCGTTTATTTATTTATTTATTTATTTATTTATTTATTTTGGTAGAAATAAGGCTATCAGATCTTCTGTTCCCCTCTATCAGGGGATTACAACTACATTATTAAGAATACAATTACATTTAGTTCTTGTTTCTGAGAAGGCCTCAATTTCCCAATCGCAGTCACAATATTGTTGAGTAGCTCCAATGCTGCATAAGTTAAATTAAGAATCACCCGTAGAATTAGTCTTCATTAAGAAAGGTTTCTATTTCCCACGGTGGCAGTTTCAAAAGTGGGCTAAGAAGATGACTCTTATTGCAAAATAATTTCCCGGAAATGTTATCCACTCGACGTACACTGTATAAGCGAACTCCTTCGTAATGGTAGAAATTAATAGTTGCATTAAATGCAGTGCAGTGGGATGTTTATGAATTTGAGCAGTACCCCTGTAATTGCAGAGGGTTCGTATGTTAATGAAGTATTCTGTAACACGTGTGCACTAGTAGCTAGTAGCTTTATAACCTTCGTGCTCTTTTTTCTTCACCCTCCTGCCTCGTATATACATCCAGCTCCCTCGGTCCGCCTTTTTTTCTCTCCCTCTTTCTCTTTATAGCACAATTTTAAACAGTTGTAATTTCCTTTCTCATTTGCAGTTTGCATGCTAGCCCAAGACTGAATAGATCAGGAATCCCCAACTTTAATGGTATGCGGTTCAATGTTGTAATTTTGATGTTCGTTGTGCTGTTTACTGTAAGGAATTAAAGGTCCTGGGCATTTTAAAACGGCAGGAGTTAACTAGGAATGTTTAATGATTTTAAAAACAGCTTGGCGTACTGCGTCGCAGACCGACTTTCATGTCCCTGCGAGACCAAGCGGAATTTGTGGTGCATAAAGACGGAATTCAGTCTACCACCATTATTATTCAGTTATTTTTCCATCGTATTCATCTTGTTATTACCGCCCTTACAGGATGTGCCCGGCCATCCCAATTAGCACTCTATTGCATTTCCCGGTCGGATTTTTAATTTGAGAGAGGCTGATTTAAGTTGGACAATCTTTCTCCCTTGCGGTCCCACACAACCACGTTCCCTTCTTTGTTCTTAACTTTCATAATAAATTGTCTAGCCTTTATTAATCAGGCAATCTTTCAGTACTTTGATTTTTTATTACTTACTTACTGGCTTTTAAGGAACCCGGAGGTTCATTGCCGCCCTCACATAAGCCCGCCATTGGTCCCTATCCTGAGCAAGATTAATCCATTCTCTATGATTATATCCCATCTCCCTCAAATCCATTTTAATATTATCTTCCAATCTACGTCTCGGCCTCCCTAAAGGTCTTTATCCCTCCGGCCTCCGAACTAACACTCTATATGCATTTGTGGATTCGCCCATACGTGCTACATGCCCTGCCCTCAAACGTCTGGATTTAATGTTCCTAATTATGTCAGGTGAAGAATACAATGCGTGCAGTTCTGTGTTGTGTAACTTTCTCCATTCTCCTGTAACTTCATCCCTATTAGCCCCAAATATTTTCCTAAGCACCTTATTCTCAAACACCCTTAACTTATGTTCCTCTCTCAAAGTGAGAGTCCAACCATAAAGAACAACCGGTAATATAACTGTTTTATAAATTCTAACTTTCAGATTTTTTGACAGCAGACTGGATGATAAAAGCTTCTCAACCGAATAATAACAGGCATTTCCCATATTTATTCTGTGTTTAATTTCCTCCCGAGTATCATTTATATTTGTTACTCCTGCTCCAAGATATTTGAACTTCTCCATCTCTTCAAAAGATAAATTTCCTATTTTTATAAAATTCCATTTCGTACAATATTCTCGTCACGAGACATAATCATATACTTTGTCTTTTCGGGATTTACTTCCAAACCTATCTCTTTACTAGCTTCCAGTAAAATTCCCGTGTTTTCCTTAATCGTTTGTGGATTTTCTCCTAACATATTCATGTCATCCGCATAGACAAGTAGCTGATGTAACCCGTTCAATTCAAAACCCTATCTTTTATTCTGGACTTTCATAATGGCATATTTTAGAGCAAAGTTAAAAAGTAAAGGTGACAGTGCATCTCCTTGCTTTAGCCCACAGTGATTTTTTATTATATTTGTAAATTTAATATTAATTGTAATTGTATTCTTATTATTGTAGTTGTAATCCCCTGGTATAGTACGATTATTTTTAGTCCTAACAGTCGCCGACAATGTGCGCCTGGGTCAGTCGAGTCCATTAAGTTACGCCAAGGGCTGTTCAGGTTAGTCAGTTGCTTGCATTCAGAGCGATCGGATGTCACACGTGCGGTAGAGCGTTATGTTTTCAGTACAGTTAAGCTGTACTGCAGTTCTTTACTGACGGCTCACTACTATCTATATTCCGGAGCTCTCCCCACTACTCCTATTAGTTCCCCTCTTTCGCGTCGCTGAGATGTCAGGACTAAATAATCGATCTGTAGTAAAGAAGAGAAGGCCTGATGGCCTTATCTCTACCATGTTAAATAAATGTATACTATACTGTATACTGAACTACTACTATACTATATGAGAATATATTTCTACTAGTCAAAACTAATTAATGTTTCTAATAACAATATTACCACTGAAAAGTGAACATTCCGCAACTTCCTTTGAACATTCGTACAGTCATTTCTATTAATGCCGTTAAGTTTTGAAGTTATGTTTACAATCATTACTTCATTCTCCTCCCGCTGCTGTAGAAGTATGTATGTACTCTCTATTTCGGTTTGGTTGATAGGCCTTTCCCCTCTACTCATACTCTCTACCACCAATGAAGGGGAAGAAGCTACTCTCCATTTCATAAACGTTTGACTAGTTGACTTTCAACACAAAGTGACAAAATTTATTATTGCAAAATTTGTACCAGTAATTAATATATATATATATATATATATATATATATATATATATCGAAAGTCTATAACAAGTGTTTGTATTTAATTTTTACTGCTGTAAGTTACCTGGTTGAGGTTTTTTCCGAGGTTTTCCCTCAACCCAATATGAGCAAATCCTGGGTAACTATCGGAGCTAGACCCCGGACTCATTTCACCACCATTATCACTTCCATCTCATTCAGACGCTAAATAACCTAAGATGTTGATAAAGCGTCGTACGTAAATTAACCTACTAAAAAAATTAGTCAACTCTCACGTTCCCGTTCCCGGGCTCCGACAAGCTTCTTGTTAATTGTGAATGCTCACATTTAAATGGGGTATATATTTTAATAATTTTTCCCTTCTCGTTCTTGTCGTTTCTGTTCCCGGTTTATTGTGGACCAAGCCTAGAATTCGTATGTAGAGTTTTCCCGAATCGCGAATTTTGTCGATGACGTGCGGTCTTTGGGGGTAGGTTTATAATGTATGTATGTGTATGTATTTATTCACACTGCAAATGGGCATATACCCGGTGGCAGTGGTAACTAATTACACTCAATAATGACAATAATAAACACAATTCATAAAAAAATACAATTAATAATGAATTAATAATAATAATAATAATAATAATAGGGAGCATCCTAAATTAAATGAAGCACGATCACTTAAAATAACATTTAAAGTAAATCTAATGCTTGAAACAGCATCATTTGTAGTTTGTCTCGCGCAGTTATTTCTGTAGCTATTTAGCTTCAGATCTAAGAGGCATGTTGGGTTGTATCATTGCTGAATGAGTATCGAAGCATAAGTACATACACTTTAATTTCGTGTCATTAAATTCGAAACACCGCCGGTTATAGTTTGCACATGAAGTGAAAATAGATTAAAAGAAACCTACATTATTTTTACCACCATCATGATTTTCTGTGCTGAACCCAGGATATAAATAATAAATATATCGAATGTTACAATAGAAACCTTTGGTGACAAGCGGTTACGAAGCTTCCGCTATAACAAAATAATATGTCGTGTTGCTCAAAACAAAACAGCAAGGATTATCGCCTTTGCATCATAGCAGCGCAGACAAAACGGATTACGATTGTCAGAGCAGTCCAAAAGATGTCACGACCGTCGACATCATCGGCAAAGACTCCGTTTTGGCTGCTGTCTAAGGTTTATACTGGCCATCCTCCAAATCTTGAACATCCGGCTGTAACAGAGTTCTTTCACTTTAAAAGTCTGTTCGTCTGTCTGCGCAGAGCAATCTAATGTGCGTTACAAAGCAGTGACATTCTTGCTTCATGACCCACGTACATACACGCTGAATGCGAACTAAATATTTCAGATACAAGGAGTGTCGCAAATGCAGCTCAACCAAGTTCCGCGGCTTTTCATTCTGTCTGTCCATTTCACACGTTCCATCCTTCTCCATATCCACATTTCAAATGCTTCTAGTCGCTTCTCTTCACTTCGTTGTAATGTCCACGTTTCTACCCCTTACAACGCTACACTCCACACAAAGCACTTCACTAGTCTCTTCCTTAGTTCTTTCTCCAGACGTAGAAGATGCACCTTTTTCTATTAAAAGCTTCCTTTATTTATTTTAATTATTTATTTATTTATTTATTTATTCTGGCGTAGTTACGGCCATCAGGCCTTCTCTTCCACAACACCAGGAATGCCATTGCTATTCTCCTTTTGACTTCTTGGCAGCAGCTCATGTTACTGCTTATAGTACACCCCAAGTATTTGAAGCTGTCCACTTGCTCTACTGCCTCATTTAGAATTCGCAAGTTTACCTTCTTTTCTTTTCTTCCTATGACCATGGTGTCCACACCTGTGGAGTAACGGTCAGCGCGTCTGGCTCCGAAACCAGGTGGCCCGGGTTCGATTCCCGGTCGGGGCAAGTTACCTGGTTGGGGTTCTTCCGGGGTTTTCCCTCAACCCAATACGAGCAAATGCTGGGTAACTTTCGGTGCTGGACCCCGGACTCATTTCACCGGCATTATCACCTTCATTTCATTCAGACGCTAAATAACCTAGATGTTGATAGAGCGTCGTAAAATAACCCAATAATAAAAAAATGACCATGGGCTTCGTCTTGTTGGCATTTATCTTCATCCCATACTGTTCACAGCTGTCATTTAGCTCTAGTAGCCTATCCCTTAGTATCATCTCCGCTTCTGCTAACAACGCCATATCATCAGCAAATCTTATACACTTTATTCTTCTTCCTTCTAGTATCACTCCTCCCATGTTCTGAAAACAGTTAAAATATACATATAGGCCTATAAATAAATTACATAACGTTATTTATCAATAACATGGAAGTTGTAGTAATCACTCAAATGCATGTTCGTGCAACAGGTAGTTACGTACAACTTCAGTGAAAGTATCTTACTATACGGTGATAATATGCATTGGAGGAGGAAAGGAACTGGTCACACTATCCCATTGTCACCGGCTTAGTTGTTTCATGAGTGATAACCAGGGAACGGATTTATATGGACTAAAAATATATGAAATATGTAAATATATATGTAGTTATTTTTACCAAAATATGGAATTAAATATGGATTTTTACCAAAATATGGAATTAAATATGGACTTAAAATTATAAAAAAATGACTATGTACGTTAAATATTGGTACATTTTAATCAAACTAAACAAAAAATATAATGGACGTACCTTATCTTCCAATGTAGTTTCAACAAAACACAATTTTTATTGTCTGTTGCCATAACAATAGGTTACAAACATTTCTTTCAAGTGCTGAAAAGTGAATCTTCTTCTATTGTCTCTGAGGATAGATTTATACTGACTAAAAGAGCGATCGACGTCACAAGAAGTAACTGGTACATAATTCAATTTCACAATGTCTGCTGGGGATAAGTCCAAGTTAATCTTCACTGTTGATTCACCACTCATCACAGCAACAACCTTTTGTAGTTCTTCATATCCAGGGTTTTTTGAAAGTACAGTGTCCACCTTAGCTCTTACTGCATCTGCAACTTTACCTCTACCACGATTCAGTTGTTCCACAGTACTATTTATAATTTCAAAACTTTCAGATAGTGAAAGGTGCCTATTTTGGAGACTTTTGAGCGTTTTTATGATGCATGAAAATGTATGCTGAATGTGAGCTAAGTCATTCTTCACACTTATGTCACAGGTAACTGTTTTCGCAGTATCAATTGAGACTGCATCTTCAGAGTCCAATGCAAGGAGAACATTGTTAATAGAGTCTATATGTTCGGCATAATATTCAACTGCTTTTAGCCATGTACCCCATCTAGTTAAAATTGGCTTTGGTGGCAATGGAATTTCAGGGTACATTTCTTTCAACACGTTAACTCTACTGGGAGCTTTGAGAAATACTTTTTTCACTGATGAAATCAACAAATCTACTTTAGGGAAATTGTCTCTGACCACTTCTGCCACACGATGAAATGCATGCGCCACACAAGTAAAATGAGTCAATTTAGGATATACAACAGATAATGCTTGTCCAGCTTTGACCATATAAGGGGCAGCATCGCTAATAAAGAATAACACATTATCGTACATAATACCCTTTGGCCACAGGATACCCATAGCTTCGTTGAACAGTTTAACTATAGTTTTGTTATTGCACTTTTCTAGAACATCACAATGTAAAAGAATTCGTTCAGAATATTGTTCACTTAACAAACCGATAACTACATTACCAACAAGTCTACCTTCTTTGTCGGGAGTCTCATCAATGGAAACCCAAATTGAACTATCTTTAATTTCATCTCTTATCTTCTGTATTGTCTCATCGTAGATGGATGGAGCATACGTCTTCCTAAGTGTTGACTCATCCGGGATTGTATGTTGAGTATATTTTTCAAGGAATTCCCTGAAGACCTTATTCTTTAGTTTGTAGAGAGGAATATCAGCAGAGATGAGAGAACGGCACAGGTCGATGTTAAACTCAGATCTTACATTCGATGTTGTTGGTTGTGTTAAAAACAATTGTCTCTGCTTGGAATTTAGTTGTTTGTTGGCCTGATGTTTACTAGTTGTAATGTGTTGTTGCACCAGGAACTTTTGTGTAGATGATACTGCACACTGACACAAATTACAAAATAATATTTTATTGTCAGTTGATAAACCATCTTCTTTAAATTCTGAAATGTAACTTGTTAGTTTTGATTTTAAATTGACTGAATGACGTACTTTTGGCATATTTACCGTCTTTATAGTATGATTTACAAAACTGAACCTATGTGTACTCTGACTGGCATTTAACTGTTGAGCTGCACAACTGAAGTCTGTTAAAAATTTTAAATTAAATTAATACAGTTTTGTAACTTACTTTCCCATTGTTGATAGGACTGCTAATTTTCAAATAACTCTGATGTTAAAGGGATTACTGAACATGTGTTTAAATCTCTATTGTTGAAATGTATTTTTAAAAGTTAATGGAATTTTGTTTTGTTTTATTGTTAAACCTAATATAATATGGACTGTTTTATATGAAATATGGAAAATATATGGAAATTAACGAAAATATGTACTAAACTCTAAAATATGGAAAAATATAGAAAATAAAAGTAGGATTTTTCAACCCTACACATTGTGAAACATAAAGATAATGCAAAATATAAATTATATTAGCTTTATAAGTAAATATGTATTTACATATAAATCCTTTCCCTGGTGATAACTTATTGGTGTCACTTATGAGGTTTAACCAGTCTTCGGACTGCTAACTGAACATAATAGACTAGTACAAGGGGCAATAAAAATTTTTCTTGATTACACTGAATGTAGGTAACACACGGGACATAGGAAACGGAGACGTTATCTAAAACCAAGGAAACGCCTGGAGTTTATACTAAATGCATCACTTGAACGTCACAGAAGAAGACTAACCATAAGGCGTATATGAAGAGATTGCAGAAGAAAATCTCAATAGGTCTTTGACATGTTTGCACAAAATCACGTGTAGAAGCTCAGTTCTTAAAGACAATCTGACGCTGTTTGATAGGCTGACTCAATGGGCATGGAAGCAATGGTCTTCAGTGACATGCGCATGTATGTTTAACGGTGCAATACAAGTGCAGTTCGGAAATATATTGATTGCACTTTGTATAACATGTAGCATGCCTGTTGAAAGTGAACCACGAATTCCTGTTACGAAAACAGCACTCTATGTTTCTGTGATAGTGTTAAGATGTAAAAGGTAAAGGTAGAGGTATCCCCGTAACATGCCATGAAGGGACTTGGGGGGGCATGGAGATAGAGCCCCATGCTTTCCATGACCTCGACACTAGAATGAGGTGGTGTGGTGGGCACCACGCTCTGACCGCCATTTACCCCCGGAAAAGACCCGGTACTCAATTTTATAGGAGGCTGAGTGAACCTCGGGGCAGTTCTGAAAGTTTGGCAACGATAAAAAATACTTTTACCACTTGGGATCGAACCCCGGACCTTCCAGTCCGCAGTGTTAAGATGTGTTTGGCTTAATACCTCCTATGGTCCGTGCCAGGATTCTATGTAGTAACTTCACACATATGGAGGCGGAGTCTATCTGTGCCGGAGTGTATTGCGTGCAGCATCAACTCGAGGCCGCTCATGGTAGAAGTTAGAGTAGAGTTCAGATAGAAATCCAATCCCTGCAAGCGATTGCTGGTTTTGTTCAACCAACACCTCCCCCCACAGCGGTCATTGGCCCTAGCCCTCCCACATACCACTTGCGCAGAGGTCTTGTTTCGTCTTTCTACTCTACAGATTCCTGGAACGGACCATAGTGGCTATGACAGAATAAAAAAAGAAGACAAAACGTCATAATACAAAATCTTCAAAGTCACGGCAGAGATGATGTCCGTTGGAATCATGGCATAATAGCTTTTAGCCTGTCAACACAGTTTCTTCTGTCATCTGCAGCTTTGAAATGGGTACAAAATGCATGTCAGGAACAAATGATACCTAGTTCAGGAGCTTGTAGAGAGTTATGTCAAACTGTACTTTTCGTGAGAGAAGCTTTTTAATGTTCATAGTTTGCAAAAAAGGAAGGAAAAGTGGTAGGGAAGGAGAGAGGTAATGAGAACTTCTTGGAAAAAAATTCTCATGTGACAAGTAATATTTTTCTCATGCCATTTTTCTTTCTTTTTAGTTAATGAATTTTTTCCTGATAAGTAAAAAAATTGCAAGGTAAATGGCCTATCGCAGTTATCTAGAAGTATATAATAACATAATGTTTGCCCTACTTACAAATTCTTCGTCACAAAATGTCAACTTAGTTAAGAAATATAGGCCTAATGGAAGTTTGAACTTGCATGTACGTACATGCGCTGTGTTTTCATCGAGATATATTGCATTAACTAACAGTTTCTCACTTCCTGACCCGGGATTCGATATCGAACAGTCTGTGTAAGAATTGTGGTACACAAAATATTCGTGGAGCCACGTTTTCTCGTAGTATAATCCAGTTCTGAAATAGTGGCATCCACTCAGAAACCTATTTTCGTTTTCCTTAGAGATGATATTACTTTTTTGGGTAGAATGGGGGTGTATGGTTTTGTATGAAGTTGGTTGTCGTGCTGTCAGATTGCTTCTCGCGTTGTGTTACTACCCGACCGCAAAATATCGGTTAGTCAGCCTTCTAGTATTAGGGTAAAAGTTGTTAATATTGTGATATGAGTAATATTGTGATAGTTCTTCTTGAGAATGTATTACAATTTTACTGAGCGAGAGAAGGACGGGTTTTTTTACAGAAACTTCCCCTTAATACGTTGACGCAAAAAACCTATCTTACTCTCGCTCAATAAAATTGTAATAAATTCCCAAATAGAACTATCGCAACATTACCAACCGTTACCCTATATTATACCAATTTGATTCTGAAATTCTCAATTACTGCTCTTTTTTAATATCCCTGTAAGAATTGTTGTACATAAAATATTCGTGGAACCACGTTTTCTCGCAGTATAATCCAGCTCTGAAATGATGGCATCCACTCAGAAACCTAGGCTAGTTTCTTTTTCCTTACGAATTGATCCTACTTTTTTTGGGGGTAGAATGGGGGTGTATGGGTTGTCGTACTGTGAGGTTGCTTCTCGCGCCGACTGCAATATATCGGTTAGTTAGCTTTCTAGTATTATATTATACTAATATGATTCTGAAATTCTCAATGATTGCTCTTTTATTATTTATTTCATTTCATTACTGCTACATGCATGAAACAAAATAAATCTCACAATTTGAAATTATATGTCAGATTTAGGGAAATATGTTTTCTGTCATAAATTTACAACACACTCATCCCACCCCATTTCTGTCTGACTGTCTTCTGCTAGGAAAAGAGGACTACACTCAGCCTAACAGTTCCTTCCTGTCACTTTACTTGTTTCACGTAGGCAAGTGCCATCAGTTTGGAGCTGTACTATACTTCGGTTTCACATACCATTATCGTTCCAACATTCCTCAATTAGTACCTGATCATAATTTCATTGTCTCTTGAATAGCCTCTGTAGTTGAAAATAAACGTTGAAATGATGATCATTTTGGTTGCAAGTAATTAAAATGATAGTAGTACAGTATATTAAAGATATTTATGCTCGACCATGCCGAAATGTAGTAATTATACACCTGGTAGCAGCCCTTTAATGGACCTCATTAAAGTACACCTATTCATTAAAGTTCAGGTGTTCCACCAATCAGAAAACACCATTGTAGCAATATGAAAGCGTAAGTATCGATTATTCTCGAATATGCAATCGAAAGACAACTAGTTCTGTTACTATAATAATTAGTGTTAATTGTAAATAATATTCAAATAAATTCAATTTGTCATCTCGTTTTTCAATGTCTAATTCAATTTCAAGGTTATATCAAGATTAATGTTTATTTTACTCTCTAGATTATAATAGGTCAATGTCGACATTTGTTTCTCGGAAAAAAATCAATACTTCCGCGTCTGCGCACATCTCACAATTTACGAGGTATTGCACAAGGTCAGTTCCGCTCCTCAGTCAGATAAGAATAACATGAATACTTATGAATAATTTCAAATTAGAAATATGGTCGAGCATAAAAAGTCGTATGAAACTTGACTATAATGGTAATTAAGACGCTCGTATGAAAATTGTGAAACTTGCTTGCGCTCGTTTCATAAACATACTCGCGTCTTAATTACTACCATTATAGGCTCGTTGCATAATGTACTATTAAATATGTGTGGAGCATGTGTAGTTGATAAGATATCTCGGACAAAGTATTGCAATATTAAAAAGAAATTCTAGGGAAGTTGGAGGCGATGGTAACACATTAATTGTACTTTGAATTTAATTAAATTTCAAAAGAGGAGCACTACGTCCCAGCACTGCGACCTAGAAGATCTATTGCGCTAAACCTTGAGTTGGGCGCATTCCCAACCCACACTGGCTGACGACACTAAAGTTCGCTGCGTACCCAGGTTTCGAGAAGACTCGTCCCTGAGCCAGCCCCCTCTGTGCGTCGCCAGATGACGTTCGGGGAATGCTTGTGAATGATATCTGTTGCCGAATGGTCGGTCTCTTGTACAAATACAGCACGCTGCGCCGTAACTTAACCTGGACCATTTTAATGATAACAATGCCATGTGAAGAAATTACGTCGAAATGAGTCCGAGGTCCAACGCCGAAAGTTAACCAGCAGTTCCATTGCTATAAAATGTTGATATATTGGTTGAAGGAAAACCACAGAAAATCCCAGCTATGTAACTTGTTCCAACTAGGATTTGAATCCGGGTCCGGTCGTTTCACATTTAGACATCCTAACGTTACTCCACAATGGTGGACCATATTTAAACTTAAACTGAATTTTAAATCAAATTTTATTATCCATTACAGAAGTAGCTAATTGTGCCGTCTCAATATTAAAATTGAAATAAATAATAATATAGAAAATTTATTCAACAAATGAGATACAGATTATTGCTCAGTTAATTAAAATACTAAATCAAGCAGTAAGTAAAAAATTGTCCACCGTTGTGGCTGAGGGGTTAGCGTGTCTAACTCCGAATCCAGTGGTCCCGGGTTCGATTCCCGGTCAGGAGGAGTTGCCTGGGTGAGGTTTTTTCGGGGTTTGAATATCAGGCGATTGGAACACCACTCATCTTCGCCACTTCCTTTCCTCCCCCATCATCCTTCCCTCATCATCCCGTTTCTGGTTTTTCAGATCACTCTACAGGCGGCCTCCCGAAGCTGCTGGCTCTCTCGACCGGCCTCCGTGGCATGTAGTTAAGCGAAGTTGGATGGCTTCTGCAACGAGCACCCGAGGCGGATCTACTCGGGGGAGGAGTTTCGCCTCGGACCGACAGGGCCTTGGGGGAAGTTGCCGAAGCAGGAATGGTATATGTATTTCAGTCGGCTGTATGTCGTTAAGAGAGTCATGTGGTTAGGGCGATGCGCGTAGGGGATCTGTGACACGCAACTTATTCCATATCGAGGGTTAGCGCAATAGACTTCAATAGGTCGTAGTGCTGTGCCATCCGTGCCCCCCCTCAGTTAAATTCCATTCCATTCCAAGCAAGAAATTATAACTCAATCCAAAGGTCATGTAAGGAAAGGAAAACTCGGAAACAGTTTCAAAAAATTAGTGGTTATAGTGAATATTAAAACAGTCCACTCCTGTGAAGCAACTTTTAGCACGTCTGACCTTGAAACGAGTGGGCCCGGGTTCAAATCCTGTTTGGAACAAGTTACATGTTTGAGGTTTTTTCCTGGGTTTCCCCTCAACTCATTAAGAGCAAATACTGGGTAAATTTCGGCGCTGGACCCTGGACTCATTTCGCTAGCATTATCACCTTCATCTCACTCAGATGCTAGATGACCATAGCAGTTGGTAAAGCGTCGTCAAATAACCAATTAAAAACTATTAAACATATTTCACCTGGGCCGTAGCTGTGTGTTCTAAGGCGTCGTACCTTGGACTAGCAATACAGAACTTTATTTTATTTTATTTTATTCGGTTATTTTACGACGCTGTATCAACATCTAGGTTATTTAGCGTCTGAATGAAATAAAGGTGATAATGCCGGTGAAATGAGTGCGGGGTCCAGCACCGAAAGTTACCCAGCATTTGCTCGTATTGGGTTGAGGGAAAACCCCGGAAAAAACCTCAACCAGGTAACTTGCCCCAACCGGGATTCGAACCCGGGCCACCTGGTTTCGCGGCCAAACGCGCTGATCGATACTCCACAGGTGAGGACAGCAATACAGAACGAATGCTGGTTCGAGTCCTTATGGGGAAATAAATTTTCTCATGAAATCGCGGCCATTAGGCTATATAGAGAGGAAGTGACATAATTCTACGGGTTCAAGTGGGCAATAAAATAAATTAAAATAAATAGAAATCTATTATGCGTTTCGTAATGAAGTCCATCGTCAGTTAGAAAATTAGGCTGAACGTATGCGTAGTTTGGCAACAGCGTATCGTCGCCTCAGCTACGAATACACACGTACATGGTCTGAATAACAGCATTCCGTCTCTTAGTCACAGCAATAGGATTGCCAGATTTCCTGATGGCAGGAAATAACGACACGCGTTAATCTTTTTATTCAATTAGCAAGAAACCTCTTCCATTTTATTTAAAACGGAAAAGGATAAATCATTCTTTATCAGTTTCTCTAACGATAGATGTAAAAATCAGAATAGTACGGATAGTATACTTACCGAGTAAAACAGCGTTAATATTAGGGGATTTTTTTCTTTTCTCTGAGAAAAGTATTGGAACTAATATGGTATTAGGAGTTTTGTTGTACTCTGTCTAAGGAATAAGCTATTAAAATTTGCAGAGTATATTACTCACACTTTGTATGGAGTCCGCCGAGTTAGCTCTTTAGTAGCGTGTCTGCCTCCAGACTAGTCGGCCCGGGTTGGATTCCCGGTGGGGTCAGAAATTTTCATGTAAAATTTCTACCTCGGGACTAAGAGAGATGACGGTGCACAACTTCTAATCACTAGATTGTGCACTAATATGCCTGGATTAAATCCCAAATCTCTCCGCAGTGCATATGAAGAGAAGGCATATGTCACTGGTGATAGTGATTCGTCCGTCGGACGGGGACGTTAAGCCTGGCAACCCCCTTGGTGCTATTCGACAGAAGTAGGCTACGTGCCGGCACCGGGTTTCCCCTTCTCCCTTCCTTATCTTCATCACCATCGCTCATTCCAGACACTACACTTACACGAACACTTATACATACACTCACCCTAGTACACGACATAACTCTCCACAGATACACATCATGTACAGTGTGGCTCGCCGAAATGGTGTACAACTAGAAAATGGGTCAGTCCTGCCATCTATCCGCAATATATGCGGAACCCGAATCACGCAATTGAAGTGGATAGGCATTGGATACACACACACTCTGTATGGGATCGGTGCCCACGCAGCATCGTAATAAATTCAGGGAATTACAGTGAGTAGCGAAATCCGGTTACATAAACCATCTGTAACGGTTGGGGATCATCATGCTAACCACACGTTAGTTATTTTACCCCCTTAGTGGTTGGATGATCGTTCACCTCTGTTGAGGCATGTGAATGTGAGACCAGCAGTCGGCTGGTACGTCTTGGCCCTACATGGATTGCCGCTTAACGGATTTGTTTTTTGTTGGGCGTATCTGCCTTGCCCGATACCTTCACAGACTGAACATCTGCATCCTGTGCGACAGTGAAGAGGAAATGGATGGAACACATCTGCTGACATGTGGGGTTGTCATTTCATAAAACTGCATTGTATCCAAATAGTGGAAAACATGACTGCTTATGGTTTTATTTCCAAATACAGTACATCGAGGGAGGAGTATGCTAAATGCCACTGAGACAACACGGCCGTATTGAGAGTTACGGTTGAAAAAGCTTCTATTTCGAGCTCCATAAGGATTACATTGAGCATAGGCCCTACTAAAATAACGAATAAAAGATTATTAGACGTTGGTAATGAAGATACCCTTTACTCGTATAGTTATTTTTTTAGTTGGTTATCTAACGACGCTGTATCAACTACTAGGTTATTTAGCGTCGATGAGATTGGTGATAGCTAGATGGTATTTGGCGAGATGAGGCTGAGGATTTGTCATAGATTACCTAGCATTCACCTTATGGTTGGGGAAAACCTCGGAAAAAATTCAACCAGGTAATGAGCCCAAGCGGGGATCGAACCCGCGCCCGAGCGCAACTTCAGACCGGCAGGAAAGCGCCTTAACCGACTGAGCCACGTCGGTGGCCTCGTTTTTTATTTTAGTAAGTTATTTTACAACGCTTTATCAACATCTTAGGTCATTTAGCGTCTGAATGAGAAGAAGGTGATAATGCCGGTGAAATGAGCCCGGGGTGCAGCACCGATAGTTATCCGGCATTTGCTCATATTGAGTTGAGGGAAAACCCCGGAAAAAACCTCAATCAGGTAACTTGCCCCGACCGGGAATCGAACCTGGGCCACCTGGTTTCGCGGCCAGACGCGCTAACCGTTACTCGGTGGCCTGGTATAGTTAAGTTCACTATAATCCTAGATCGTTTATGTAATAGATAGATCATCGCTATGTTAAAATCGGCAGCACTTTGAAGAGAACAACCGCCAGGATCGCCACCCGTTCGCCGTAAACGAATACGAGATGGCAGTACAGTCGCGAATGCAATTGAAATGGGAGTTATGACATGACTCCTTATGTAACAACTACATGGCAGCATAGTAAACCTGACAAAAGTTGTTAATTTCAAAGCCTATAAGGCCGACCTATCTGGGGTATATATGATCTAGGCTATAATGCTGCATTTGAGACATCAGCGGAGAGATTCTGTCCGCGCTTTATCGAGGACTTCTAACCTTTTATGTAGAGTGTGTTGATGTCTTGAAGTGGTTACTCTGATTATCTTGCAGTTTTTTCGACTTTTGCCGAAATAAGTGAGGATGTAGCCTATATGGTGCATCCAGTTTCAGTAACTCTGTTAGTGTTGAGAGAGAAGATACAGATGATGAGGAGAATGGTACCACTGAAAAGGCAAACCCAAAAGTATAAACAAAAAGGGCAGACATTTCCATAGAGGCTAGATTCCATTCCAGTGAGTGTCATGCTTAAAGAAGCAAAAAGTATGGACATTAAAAGATTCTGGAATTGCACTTCCGGGAGGACTAGTTTCGGAATGCAAACCTAATCTTCTACACCTTATATTGTAAGGAAACCTTCAAACTGTAGTATTATCCTGTATCCATTTTATTTTTGTCCCTATTCTTGTTTTATACTTTTTTTAGTAACACAATATTTTTTGTATTTTTAATAATATTTACGTATGTAACGAAAATAAAGGAATCGCTGTTTGTTAAAAGGGAGGAAGTCCAAAAATACAAATTTTACAGGAAAGACAAAAAACTGTCAAGAACATCCACACTTTTAACATAAATTATAAAGCGTTATGTGGTATTTAACCATTTTTACTGTTTTTTTAGTTCTTTTAACATAAATTTATGCGTCTATGGTAAGAGAACACATTTCAATAAAAAAATGGAATTAAAAAAATGTGACTTCCTCCCTTTTAACAAATAGCGATTCAGAAATGTTCCCTTCTACCGTCAGTTTGTTTACAAGTTAGTCTTGTCAGATAAACTGCTGACATTGATCAAATACCAGGTTTTGTAAATTAGTGTATTGTTAAGATGGCTACTTACAGAGTTGCAAATCCTGCTAACTGCTCTATTCGGCTGCAAAACCTATTTGCAAATTAATATACAAAATAACTAATTACCCATTAATAATATATCTCTGAGCAGTAGGAACAAACACGAAATATTTTTCCGCATTATTTAAACTAGAAATCATGTCTCTAGCATCTGTGGATAAGTTTTTACACAGTTTTCCTCATTTGCCAAAATTCGTCTCAGATAAAAATAGCGGGTTTTGCAAATGGGCTACTCAATTGTTCTATCATGCTCAAACTTTTAATATCGTCTCATTATTTATTTAGAAGTCGTTTTTTCTCGCGTATGCTACAATAAATGGCTTTAGGTCACAGACAGCACGAATCCCAAATTCTTTTCAGCTCTCTGGGCAGGATGGGCCGTTCCTTAATTCAGTGACGTTACCGAACGCTTCTCTAATTGTCACAATGAGCAAGCTTTGAAATTCTAGAGAACAGAGTGAGTGAGGCTGACTTTGTGGCAATCTCTTTGCACTGAATACGAATTTAAATACTTATATTATAATTCTAAAGGACTCAAGACACTTGCTAATATAATTTGGTAAAGAAATATAACCTTGGCTATTGATGGTGAGTTCCGGTTATTCATTCATTCATTCATTCATTCATTCATTCATTCATTCATTCATTCATTTATATACTTATTTATTTATCTATTTACTAATTTATTATTTATTTACTTATTTACTAATTTATTTACTTACTAATTTATTTACTTATTTACTAATTTATTTATTTATTTACTAAATTATTTATTTACTTATTTACTTATTTATTTACTTACCGTCGCGCGGGGTGACTTTGTGCCATGAGGGTGGCTTTGTGCCATTCGCGAAAAACGTATGGAAGTATTCTTTAAGACCGTGGCAAGGTTTTAAAGTCTACTTCCTTAAATTTAGTAGTCTTTAAAACCTTGTGACGGTTTTAAAGACGTTTTTTTATGAAATGCGCGAATGGCACAAAGTCACCCTCATGGCACAAAGTCACCCCGCGCGACGATATTTATTTATTTACTTACTTATTTACTAATTTATTTATTTACTTATTTACTAATTTATTTATTTACTTACTTATTTACTCATTTATTTATTTATTTACTTATTTACTAATTTATTTATTTACTTATTCACTTATTTACTAATTTATTTATTTATTTTTTGCTTATTTATTTACCTATTTATTTATTTGTTTATTTATTTATTTATCTGTGGAGTAACGATTAGCGTGTCTGACCGCGAAACCAGGTGGCCCGGGTTCAAATCCCGGTCGGGAAAAGTTACCTGGTTAAGGTTTTTTCGGGGTTTTACCTCAACTCAATATAAGCAAATGCTGCGTAACTATCAGTGCTGGACCCCGGACTCATTTCACCGGCATTATCACCTTCATTTCATTCAGGCGCTAAATAAACTGAGATGGTGATACAGTGTCGTAAAATAACCCACTAAAAAAGACACTCGCTTTTGTGACAGCATTTTTTTCCTTCTAGCACTTTTGATCATTGCTGTACGCCACTGACTTTTAACTCCACAACTCACAACGAATATACAGACTTCTTATAAAAACGATTGCAGCGCGATCCTTTTCTTTCCTGAATTGCGAGATCCCATAAATTCCTTCCGCCATTCTTTCATTTGTGCCAGGGTCTTTTGGATGACGTTGCTTCGTTAACATCAGTCACTGTGACTCGCTATGAATGTCGCACACGTGAAGCCGTATTTCAAAGCTGCTATTCATGTCACAAACTCATAACGCGCTGACCTATATATTATCTTAGCGTGGTTACTGCAAATCGCTTACGATTCATTATTTTACAAAGATTCATATCTCTCCCTGCTTCTCCACTCTGTTCAAGAAAGTTTTTATGCACAAACAGCACTTTTCAGAATTGGTCCTCTATCCCATTTTTCTTACTTCAGGCATAATACAGTAATTTAAGTAATAATGGATTTTCAACTCTGCGCTCAGAATTCGTCCCCGGAAGATTACGAAACAATATAGCGAACAAAATTGTTACGAAACAAGTTTTCTCCGATTGCCGCGTTTATACCTTCTTTCATATTATTTTTGAAATGTAATTTCTTTAGGCAGAATAAATATGAGAAATGCCTGTTATTATTCGGTTCAGAAGCTTTTACCATCCAGTCTGCTGTCAAAAAATCTGAAAGTTAGAATTTATAAAACAGTTATACTGCGTGTTCAGTTCAAAGTGTGTCATGGCTCGCTATATGCCGTCATGTGGCTAGTCGTTGAGCCTAGAGAATTCAATCTTCCTACACTTCCACAGAGGCGTATTACTTATGTGCCAGAGAAGTTGCCTAGCAAGTACGGCGTTCATTCTGAAGAGTACTTACCGATACGTACGGTAACACCCGTAGTGGCAGGAATGTGAACTGTTTGGAAACACGTAATGAGGTGAGTTTTTTTCTTACTGTCGGGATATGTGGAGAGGGTTAAAACGATTACTTACGTATTTGTTGACATTAACTTCGACGGTCAACATGGACACGGAGCATTTCATTTGTATTGTGGAATGTTGCCGTACGCAAAGATGATAACAAATACCCTGAGTACGACTTGCCCGCGCAAAACACAGTTCGAAAGAGGTTACGGTAGCGCACAGATTTTACAGACCCCCATCTGTTGCTACGACGTTCAAGTTATACCGTACACGTTCTCAAGTTCAGATTGTACGCCTTGATTAATAGGCAACTTCTCTGACATAAAAGCTAAAACTCGCTTCAAATCGCTGACTCACAAAAGTGACGTCATGACACACTTTGAAATGAACACCCAGTATTTCCGGTTATTCTTTATGGTTGTCAAACATGGACTATCACTCTGGGAGAGAAACCTAGATTAAGGATGTTTGAGAATAAGATGCTTAGGAAAATATTTGGAAGAGGGATGAAGTTACAGGAGAATGGAGAAAGCTACACAACACAGAAGTGCACGCATTGTATTTTTCACCTGACATAATTAGGAACATTAAATCCAGTCGTTTGAAATGGGCAGGGCATGTAACACGTATGGGCGAATCCAGAAATCATATATAGTGTTAGTTGGGAGGCCGGAGGGGAAAAAGACTTTTGGCGAGGCCGAGATGTAGATGGGAACATAATATTAAAATGGATTTGAGGGAGATGGGATATGATGATAAAGACTGGGTTAATCTTGCTCAGGATAGGGACCAATGGCGGGCTTACGTGAGGGCGGCAATGAACCTCCGGATTCCTTAAAAGCCAGTAAAATAATTAACTTTTTTTTACCACCCGGGAAATAAAAGTTCATTTATTTGGTGTATTTTAAATTATTTAATTTATCTTTGTGTGTCTTTTGGATAATAATAATAATAATAATAATAATAATAATAATAATAATAATAATAAACATAAACTTAAGTAAACGACAATATATTGGTAATTTACTACATGATAAAGAACTGAATTGTTTCGAACTGCTTCCAAACGTATAGTGAGAAAGAATGTGTCCTCTTCTTCGCACTAATTTACTTCTTCAAGAAATTTATCTTTTACTACCTACAATTCCATGAATTGCACATGACGCTTATGCAAAGGGCCATAATAATACCTAGAAATATTGTGGGATATGATAGAGTACATTGTATAGGGGTGGTGACTTATGTTGACTCATGTTGTGTAACCAACTTCATATCTGTTTACATCTGAACTTTTTCTAGCTCATTATTATCACTGTTAATATTTCATCGAAGTGCGGGTATATAAAACTTGTCGCATACAGATTTAGCAAAACAAATTGAAATAAATGAAGTCGACTAAATTATTACCCATGTCTCCAAGTACCTAGTCAATATATCAAGCTATAAAACCAGCCGCCGCCGTCCGGAACTAGTCACTTCTTCCCCCACCCCTCCCATTTCTAGTCATCAGTTTACAATTTATCTGCCTTATAATTCCACTGAATTCATTACCAGCGAAGAAAAGCACGACTTGTTTTTGTACAGTGCAGACGAACCACACAATCATTATGTTGTGGAGATAATAGTACCTACACCAGCTACAAACTACTACTAGCCGGCGGCTAGGTCACTGCCTGGTTGCGGTGCGATGGGCAGTTTTGGGGTTTGGTTCCCTGCGGATATTCCGTGTGGAATATCATTATTGTCTGTCGGAAGACGAACTCATGGGGAGTTTCTCCTTCTGTGTCACATTGCGTGCTATGAAGTCGGTCTTGTAGGAAAATGTTGCTGTGCAATACTTAACTTATTTGTTATTAATTTATTATCACATAGAGTGAAATTTATCTATAGTAATGTCACAAGAGGTCTGGAATTTCCCTATAATAAATCTACGAGCGAAGCGAGTGTATTTATCTGGGAAATCTTAGACTTCTAGGGTGCTATGCATAGACATTTCGCTAGCCCGCGCTACGAGCGTGCTAAACTAGCCCCGACTATCGAGTGATTACTTGTACAGGATTCATATCATATCACATCGCTAACACTGGTTTATGAATACGAAAAACGTTAGTTTGCTGATCATCCACCGGAATCTCGCGCTAAGAATATCTATGAATATGGCTCCCAGTGACATTTATTAGGACTATTTCATGAATAAAATAAAAATGTAAATAATATATTCCTAAAATTCGCTCACAGAATGTATGTATCTAATGCCTACCCACTTCACTTGAGTGATTCGACTTCCTAATATTTATGAATGCTTACCTATTCAGGCATTAATGATTATTAGAGGATAAAAATTCACTCCGGCGCCTGGGATCGAACCCGAGTCCTTTCCCCTTTAATAATCATTGTTACCGTAACAGATATATTCTGTAGGACCAAAAATTAGTCTTTACGTAGATTCTTCGCCCAACAGTGCTTATTACTGTGGAATCCCGGCCAACAAGTCACTCAACTGAGTGCGCTCCTTGTATAATTGCAGTTGACTTAATATAAAAATGTCAACGTATATGTCGAAATGATATAGGAAAACGGGAGTACCTCAAGAAAAATCCTCTGAAACATCTGTTTTGTACACCGGGACCTGGTCGGGGATCGAACCCGGGCCGCCTGGGTGGAAGATCAGCGCGCTAGCTCCTCAGCCACAGACGTGGCGATCTGAGATAGCATGCCCACTGAAAATACAGGGTGGAAGTAAAATAACTTGCGAATTGAAAGGGACGATATGATACACTGAAATGAATAGAAAACCTATATTACGTTTTGTGATTAAATGAACCGTTAATTAGAAAATTAAGTTTGAACTTTCAGCAATCCGACAACATGCTTGTCGTGATACAGGTGTAAGAGGTCAACGAACTCGGTAACCCGATGTGTCTCTCCAGATGAGTATTCTCCCTGGCGCTGTGTTGTAATCAACTCACAGCGTGTAATGGCTTTTAAAATTAAATTTACACGACTAACTTATTCTTTTATTAGTTTTCCTATCGATGTGGACAAAAATCACGATCCTTCTCACATTAGTTATCTAGTAAGGGTTGTTAAACATTTGAGAAAATAAAACATTTTTCTGAAAAACTATTAACATTCCACCAATATGATATTATAATTTTTGCTTACACTCAACATAAGCTATTCGCAAGTGTATTTCACTTCCATTCTGTATACTAGACTGTGATTATAAATTAAGACTTTATGTATGTATGTATGTATGTATGCATTCATTCATTCATTCATTCATTCATTCATTCATTCATTCATTCATTCATTCATTCATTCATTCATTTATTTTATTCCATAGATCTTACATGAGCAATGAAGCTTTAAGATGTGGAACAAGTCAACATTTTACAATATTACAATTACGATTTTTAAAAAAATTTATAGTTTTACAATTTAGTAATTTTCTACAATATTTACAATTTTGTGCAATTTTTTACTTTTTGGGGGGGGGGGGCGAGATGTAGTGAGATGAGATGAGGTCCGAGGATTCGCCAAAATATTACCCGGCATTTGCCTTTTGGTGGGGGAAACCTCGGAAAAACCCAACCAGGTAATCAAATCAATGGGGGGTAATCAAATCAAAGGGGTTGATGCCAAGGACTCGTCATAGACTCGCCATAGACCATCCGGCATATATGTATGTATGTATGTATGTTGTATGTATTTATTCACACTGCAATGGGTATATACCCGGTGGTAGTGGTAACTAATTACACTCAATAATGACAATAATAAACTTATTAATTAAAAATACAGTTAATAATAATAATACCAATAATTAATACTAACAATAATAATAATAATAATAATAATAATAATAATAATAGGGAATATCCTAAATTAAATGAAGCACGATCACTTAAAATAACATTTAAAATAAATCTAATTTGTATCTTAAATCTAAGTTCGAACTAAAACCCACGAGTATGATATGTTCATATCTGCACAAGTACCTTTCCACATTACACTCATTTCGCTGTCAACTCACTCACTGCACTGGAACTACGACACATTTCACTGATTCTATCCTGATTTCACTAACACTTCAGAAACATTTCACTGTTCAGATACTTTGCACTGCCACTATAAACTATAAAGCTTCCCTGACAGGAACACGTTTCACTGACACAACACATTGGGTTGAGGGAAAACCCCGGAAAAAACCTCAACTTGCCCCGACCGGGAATCGAACCCGGGCCACCTGGTTTCGCGGCTAGACATGCTAACCGTTACTCCACAGGTGTGCACACAACATAATTCTTCACTGATACAACACTTCAATAACAAAATATCAATTACATCCTTTACATACTGTGTGTAATTACTGTCTATTAGTAAAGTCCTTAAGCCTATTTTTAAATACGTTTTTGGTTGTTGGTAAAGCATCCCAGTCCCTGATAGTACGATTGAGAAAAGAAAACTTTCCAGTGTCCGTCCTCTGTCTTCTTTTCCTCAATTTATATGAGTGGTCGTTCCTTGAAGAGTAATTTGGCGGTTGCAACCTATTTTTTATTTCTCTCCAGGTAGGCTCACCTCTGTATGTTTTGAACAGTGCGCATAATCGAATTCGCGTTCTCCTGTCCTTGAGTGTGTCCCATTTTAATGGTGAATTTTTCCGACAACACTTGAGAGCCCGTTTTTGAATCTTTTCCAGTGTCTTAATATGTTCTAATCTGTAAGGATCCCAACAAGCAGCACCATATTCCATTACTGGACGTACTAGTGATTTATATGCAATCTCTTTGGATTTATGAGAGCCTTTTCTTAGTACTCTCATCACAAAGTGTAACGCTCTCCATGCTTTTCCCGCTGTGTCCGTAACGTGTTCCCCCAGCCGAGATCGCCGCTAAATGTTATTCCGAGGTATTTACATTTGTTAACTTCCGGAATGGTTTTACCCCCTAACGTGTACGATGCGACTATTTTATTTCTTTTCCTTGTTAAGCTGATGGCTTTGCTCTTTAGAGAATTTATTTTCATTTTGTTGGCTATTGCCAAGTTTTTTGACTGTGCACCGTTGTGGCTGAGGAGTTAGCGAGTCTAACTCCGAACCCAGCGATTCCCGGTCAGACGAATTGCCTGGCTGAGATTTTTTCGGTGTTTTTCCCTCACTCCTATGGATGAATATCAGGTAACCCCACTCATCTTCGCCACTTCCTTTCCTCCCCCATTATCCTTTCCTCATCATTCAGTTTCTGGTTTTTCAAATCACTCTACAGGCGGCTTCCCGAAGCTGCTGGCTCTCTCGACCGGCCTCCGTGGACTGTAGTTAAACGACGTTGGATGGTTTCTACAGAGTACCCGAGGCAGACCTACTCGGGGAGGAGTTTCGCTTCGGACCGACAGGGGGGCTTTGGGAGAAGTTGCCGAAGCAGGAATGGTAGGCCTATATGGGTTTCTGTCGGCTGTAGGGACCGGTCGTTAAGAGAGTCATGTGGTTGGGTTGGTGCGTGTAGGGGATCTGTGGCACGCAACTCATTCCATATCGAGGGTTAGCGCAATAGATCTCAATAGGTCCCAGTGCTGGGCCATCCGTGCCCCCCCACAGTTAAATTCCATTCCAAGTTTTTTTGACTTGTTCCATATTCTAGCTGTGAAGCAATGTACGAATACCATGCAATGTTAATAAATACATTACAATGTTCAAATGAAACACTGTTATAATTAACGTGTTATTGTAAAGCAAGCTTACTAGTTTCGGTCACAAACACATACAAATAACAGTATAGTACTCAAATACAAGCCTGTGATTCATTTACTCACTACTAATTGTTCATTTTGTTTCTCCGTAAAAAAAAGTCCTGTGTATGTTTACAAGAACAGATACCTGCAACTATATTGTTTAATTCATTGCAATTAACGTTTGTATTTTGTGGCTACCTCTCCCACTTAACCTTTGAAAATAAAAAGGATATCTAGCTTTAATCATGGCACTTAAAACCCTAGCAATTAACTTTTCTACTAATTATTAACCGTTTGCGCTGCTATACCTAAATGTAACGGAGATCATCTACCAGCTGGCAGTCGCGTGACATCAATATATTTTATCACTCAACAAGTTACAAAAAAATCTAACATCTGCTTGTCATAGAACTCATTTTATTTCCGCTTTCATCTTTGTATAATAAATGTGTGACCTCACATTTTTGTTACACTACAGTTGTTGACCTACTTGGTCTAGGACAGGGAAATCAGTGAAAGCTGATATTGTATTAATACTAAAGCTTCTTCCTCTGGAGCAAAGTGAGTGATACTTGATCGGTTCGTTCCCGGACCACGGCGATGATTTTTTATTTAAATTTTATCCTAATTTCCGCCAGAAAGTAATCGAAGCCATGTGTCACAAATTAAATGATAACTAGGATTAAAAAGTTTTACTTTTTAATATAATTTTTGATATGGTTGTTGATTGTATAAATGCAAATCGCACATTTTATAGTGTAGATATAAATGTATATTGTTGCACTGTTGAGTAACTGCATCATATTTTCATAAATGTATTTTAATATATCGTATTGTAACATTAACCTTCTTTTAATTCTCGAAACCAGCTTAAAAAATTTACTATCTTTGCAAGTGGTAGCCTATTAAGAATTAAACTACTTTGTCGATTAAAAAATAAGATCTATTCATTCCTTCAAGTTTCTGGTACATCATGTATTTCAGCTTCTCTTCTCTGTATGCATTGTTCGTCATATATTTCGGACAGTTTTTTTTTCCTCATAGCATTAATTTAACATGCCTTTTTCATGTTCTCCATCGCATTTTGCAAAAACTGTGTTTTGGTACAGTAGATAAGAAATGCTTTTGAAATCTGAAGCTAGGACTCAGTTGTTCAAAATTATGTATGTACGTATGTATGTATGTATGTATGTATAGTATTTATTTATTCACACTGCAAATGAGTATATACTCGGTGGCAGTGATAACTAATTACACTCAATAATGACAATTAATAATAAACACAATTAATAATAAGTAATACTAATAATAATAATTAATGCTAATAATAATAATAATAATAATAATTATAATAATAATAATAATAATAATAATAATAATAATAAGGAGCATTCTAAATTAAATGAAGCACGATCACTTAAAATAACATTTAAAGTAAGTCTAATTTGTATCTTCCATAAGTTCGAACTAAAACCCACGAGTAGGCTATTATATGTTCATACCTACACAAGTATCTTTCAGCACTACACTTATTTTGCTGTCAACTCACTCACTGCACTGGAACTACGAAAGTTTCACTGATTCTATCCTGATTTCACTAACACTTCAAAAACATTTCACTGTTCAAATGCTTTGCACTGCCACTATAAACTATATTGTAAAATATTGTAAAAAACTGTAAAAAATTGTAAAAATTATAAAAATTGTAGAAAATTACTAAATTGTAAAACTATAAAAATTTGTAAAAATTGTAATTGTAATATTGTAAAATTTTGACTTGTTCCACATCTTAAAGCTTCATTGCTCATGTAAGATCTATGGAATAAAATGAATAAATGAATGAATGAATGAATGAATGAATGAATGAATGAATGAATAAAACTTCACTGACACAAACACACTTCACTTACACAACACATTTCACTGGCACAACACATTTCTTCGCTGAAACAATACTTCAAATAACAAAATATCATTTACACCCTTTAAATAGGTCTAGTGTGTAATACTGTCTATTAGTAAAGTCCTTAACCCTATTTTATAAGTACATTTTTGGTTATTGGTAAAGCCTTTAGTAAGTCTGCAGGTAAAGCATACATACATAATACACACATACATACATACAGACATACATACAGACATACATACATACATACATACATACATACATACATACATACATACATACATTCATACATAGTACAGCAATTTATTTATACTTTTAATTGTGTTTAACGAATGAATTATAAATATAATTAAATATAAATATAATGCATAATGTAATACATATAATTCGTGCAGTACCACATTCTGGGGAACTCACGACATGAAGTAAGCACGAAAACGGATCTCCACTAGAGATACCGCAACATTGACAATATTGACAAATGTTTATGGTGCAGACGGTATTCAAACCCGTGACAATAATGTCCATGCAACTTTAAAACTGCACTCCTTTACCATTGGTTACACAGTGGTCGGCTTAAATTTTAAGTTAAAATTATTAAATATTTTAACCGTAGATTTCTTTTGCCTCCTGAATCTGCACGTAACACAGCACAGTTTGTCACAATAATTGAAAAGTGACAAACATCATCACTTTAGGTCAGTGGTCGGCAAAGATTACGTCATATAAAATACAGTCCGCAATACAAAGCTAAGAGGTTGGTAGGAGGAGGAGGAGGATACCCAAACTGCTTAACTTAGGAAGAACAAGTGATGGCTAAGAGGAGGGAGATCATGCCTTACCCTTCCACTCTTCTTATGCATTAAGGGGATGACTCGCGAGTCAAGAAATGCCGAAAATTGCTTCAGATGGTATGTTCGACTCAGATATCGTGGCTTCCACTTAACATTAAAGCTGCGCTCCTTTGCCGCTGTGTACATCGTCTTCGGCTTAAAGTTTAATAAGCAGTGCTTAGTTTCTTCTTGTACCATAACGCTTGTGAAGATACAGCGCCTCTTGTGAAGTTTTTTAGGCAACAATAGACAGCCGCAGTAGTGGTATCCCTCGACTTTGGTCAATCTAAATACAAAAGTCTGTTATGATCTATCTACTGAAGTACAGTACGTTTAAACATAGGCCTAATTTAGCAGGTCTACTGTTAGTAAAGTGAAAATTACACTCGCGCTATGGGATTCCAATAAATTGCTACAATTTTTCCGATATGCAATGTTACAAATTACTGCTACAAGAACTCCAGGCTTTTTATAACACACACATACGTGTTTTAAACATGCAGACGGGTGTACTGTGTGTGTGCGTGTGCATTCTGTTACATTTTCTCTAATATTTCCATCTTGTCTGTAGTATGGATTTCCATTAAGGTTATAGTGGCCCCTGATTTATGATTCTATCGATTAAAGATTTTTTTAAATATTTTTAACGCCCACATGGTTCCTACTAAAAATTGATTAAGCCCCAGTTGTGCAAATAATTCATCTCAGAATAGGCAATGAAATTAACCTTCAGTTAAGCTTAACATACAATTAGACTTTGGTTGTATAAACCCTAATCCAAGATCAATTTCGTCTTGATCTAAGATCAAATCTAACTGAGATTTTCTCCGTTCAATACAGGCGAGCTTAGTTTAGAAGAAGTTAAATACATTCTTAATCAAAATAAAGAAAAATGAATACTGTACCCGCAAATGAAATTATGAGTGAAGTTCGTTGTAATTGTATGCACAGGAAGCTCATATTCCATGCATATTTCTGCGCATAACGCTATAATGCGCTGTTATACTTTATGTTGGGTTGTACTATCCGTCACTTGTAAATTGACCGGTGTTGATTCCACGAACTAGCAGAGTGCGTCCTACCCCTTCACGAATTCTTTGAGCCTCTCAATGCTCCGCGATCCGTAATCGCCAACGATGTCTTGTGTGTAACGACAGTGGCGACATGAGCGTTCAGCGATCATGTAACATGGGACACATAATAGGTTATGCTATTTCCAGGTTTCACGTTTCTTTGTGTTTTCATAACAAAACTTCAGGCGTTTCCAATCTCTTGGAATTTTATTACTTTCGTGGAATTACACTCTGCAGCAATTTCTTCTACTTGTGTTCTTCCATTATTATTATTATTATTATTATTATTATTATTATTATTATTCTCGAGTTTCAAAAGCATAACATATGACGTCAGTTGAATATCAACGCCAATGAGCTTTGTCACACTATTCTGATGTCATTTGCTTAGCAATGAATCAGACTCTTGCATTCATATGGTATTTGCTAGAGGAATACACAAACTTTATTGTTTGAATTATAGGCCTACTAGTAGAGTCAGAAAGTACCGGAACTTCGGGTGGCAACGCCATGCTCTGTAGGCAACTTCTCTTCCTTGTACGTGTGGTATTGGGCCTACTGTCCAGGCGTATAGACTCAGTGTACCGATCGGTCGGCACACTGAGTCTATACGCTTGAAGCGACGACGACGTACCACACGGGGAAGGCAGAGAAGTTGCCTAGAGAGCATGGCGTTGCCATCCGAAATTCCGGTACTTATTGACTCTACTAGTAGTTTTTGTTTCTATTGTCATAGATCCATACTAACGGCTCTCCAATTTGAAATGTGTACACTTGTTACGTGATTTGCTGAACTTTCTTTCAACTTTAAGTTGTACAGCTATAAATTTCGTGGGAATTATACGTTGTTTGAACAGTTTAGTGTGAAGTTAAAAGAGGTGAAGTTTTCATCGGAAAGTAATAATAATAATAATAATAATAATAATAATAATAATAATAATAAATTCTGAAAGCTCAGCAAAAATAAGGTAGACAAAACATTGGATAACCTGTAAAAAATAGTCGAAGCAGAATAAAAAGTCGCTCTAGTGTTGATGCTTCTCTGAGAAGACATCGTTTCCAGGCGTATGACTGCAGTGACATGGCCCATTATGCTCACGCAATAAAAATAAAATAACAAGCAATAATTAAAAATAATTAACGACTGGGAAGTTCAGGCGATTATGTTCAGAAGAGAAACAAAGATCAGCTGTCACCGTTCTTGCCTCTAAAAATGAAATATCTGTATTCTTAGCAATTCTCTTCGAAAGTGAAGAAAAACTGGTAGACTCATGTCATAGATTACGTCGCTGAAAAGAGTCCTATCCCCATATTAGATGACTTGAGGAAAAAATTACTGGACATTTCTCTTCCATGTCGAAAGTAAAATACGCTAGTCATCGCCTGTCGTGCTGATTTCAGGATAATGAATGCCATCTTGCGTGTGACGTCCTCTAAAGAGTGAAGTTCTTGTATTGCTAGTTCTTCGCAGAGAAGTCGTGTAACATGGGACGCGTAGTAGGTTATGCTGTTTCCAGGTTTCACGTTTCTTTATTTTTTCTTTAATTCACATTCATACTTTTCAGTTTCCTAGAACCGATTTCTTATTTATTTAGATTTTGTTTATTTATTAACTTATTTATTTACTTATTTTGTTCACTTATCTATTTGTTTATCTATTTGTTTATTTATCTATTTATTTATCTATTTTGTTTATTTATCTATTTATTTATCTATTTATCTTTTTTGTTTATTTATCTATTTTGTTTATTTATTTGTCTATTTATTTAGCTATCTATTTATTTATCTATCTATTTATTTAGCTATCTATTTATTTATCTATCTATCTATCTATCTATCTATCTATCTATTTATATATTTATTTAGTTATCTATCTATTTATCTATTTGTTTATTTGTAATTTATTTATTTATTTCCTTATCTATCTATCTATCTATCTATCTATCTATCTATCTATCTATCTATCTATCTATCTATCTATCTATCTATCTATCTATCTATGTGTCTGTCTATGTGTATGTCTGTCTGTCCGTCCGTCCGTCCGTCAGCCTGTCTGTCTGTCTGTCACGTACAGGAATGCGGTCCAGAGTACTTCAACAATCATTCCACAATAAGAAGGTCGGCACAATAAGCCTCAGGCAGCAGTGCAAATGTTCGGGCCTTCAGAAAGGGTTTTTTTTGGCCCATGAAGGCCCAAGACCTACCAGCCGACTGCTAGCCTCACGTCCACATGCCTTAGCAGAGGTCAACGATCATTCATCATTACGTGGATAACGTGTGGTTAGGACGACGATCTTTCTCTCTTTCCCCTCCCAGACGTTGTAGGTATTTCGTAACCGTATTTCGCTACCTACGTGATCTCCAAATCCATCACGATGCTGAAAGGAGAATTAAAATGTCCCGTTATTGTTTCTGAGACGGATTTTTCATACGTAGAGTTTAGTTTAGTGCTTGCAACAGCCCTATATCAAGTGAATTCTTCTGGTCTTTGAGTATCAGGTGTAAATTTTCTGTACGTACACTTTTACTGTTGGGATATCATTCATCACATGGTTTCAAAATGTGATCAAAATTAATATTCAAGTCGAAATTTAAGTTTAAAAAGTGGAGTTGTCCATCTCTGAAACTAAATCATGGAGTTGTCTGTTTTTGAAACCAAATGAAACCATATTTAAAGTGGAGTTGTCTGTTTTTAAACCAAACGAAGCCATATTTAAAGTGACATTGTCTGCTTTTCTTCTAACTCCGTTTCAAAGCAAATTTACGTAAAATAGTACTTATTCATCCACAAACCGATTACATAAACAATCAGCCATGTTGGATTCGCGATGCGTGATGGGAAAAGGTGGTGCGAATGTAGGATTCTCATTGGCTACTGAAGGAATTGTTCTAATTTGAAACCAAGCCACAGTGGCGTTGTTTATATTTTGATTCTAAAGCGTCCTATTTTTCTCTCTGTTCTGTCCGTTTTTTAATCTAAACTATTCCAGAATCGCATTCAGCACACACAATTCTATGAGAAACAATTGATATCTCGAAATCACAAAAAAAAAAGGAGATGTCTAACTTTATTATACTCCTCACATATTCGTGTTACTTTAATACTATGCAGCGTGCCAAGTTAATCCCCTGGCTACGAGTTCAAGTGTAACGCCACTGTGCAGTTGCTTGGTATGCCAATAGATATACAATTTTTCGTCCGCAAGTTTCAGTTGCATGCTTTTGTCAATGAGAGTCAATGAAAAATACAATAACGGAGAGGTGATGCTTGGGTAACGCTATCAGGAGAAAGGAACCGACGCCATTAAATGTTATAGCTCGTTCGTTGAAATTGTGCAGGGGGTAGGGGACCTTAATGTGCATAGGACGGGCTGGAAGAGGGTGGCCATTACGTGAGCTTTATGCGTGGAAGGAAGTCGGGATGCTATGTGGGAGTGTGGAGGGGGGGGGGCGGGAATCTGTAACTGCAGAATGGGTTTTGGAAATGTAGGCAAGAGAGAGAACGTGGCGTGGTAAAAACGTTTTTAGCCATATAGCCAATACCTACAAGTCCACAAATTTATTATCTTATAGTACGATGTTCAATGAATTAATTTATATTTGTTTGCGTAGTTTTGGGGAAGCGGTGCGAACCTTTTAATTCTTTTATTGCTTCTGTCGTACGCCGGTAAATTATGATCCCCTCCACCCGCAATACAGAGAACTTTCAGGTTTGGTTCACTGTAACGGAGGCTCCGTAATTACAAAGTGTAGATATCGACATTAACCTGCGCGAGAGAAAGGAACATGAAGACATTCCGCGCATTCTAAGGTGATCGTTTATGTTTCGTCTTGTCACAATATTACTGTTGTCATATTATGACCAGTGGTGCATTTCTAAACCCAAAAGTGCCCTGGCTCTCGGATTTTGGTAGTACCGGTAGTAGTTTCTTTGTCGTCGTCGCCGTCGTCTTCACCACCACCACCACCACCACCACCACCACCACGGGATCCGGAATTTTCGTCACCCGGTGATTTTGTCACATATTACATTTTGTCACTGCAACATTTTGTCACCGATTCACTTTTGTCACCACCATATTTTGACACCAATTTAATTTCCTCATCACCAGGGCTGGGATTTTGATGACCTATATATAAATCATGAAAAAAGTCCTAAGAAATGCATTTATGAACTAAAAATCTTTAAAAAATTCCCTTAAAAATGCCCTAAAATTGATCTTACATAATTGGCTTAGTAGGAATATTAATATTTAGACTTGCAATTAAATTAAATTCTAGTACCAACATTGAAGTTTATTTAATTTTAAATAATTTTTCTAAGTAGTACACTTTAATTAATTATTTTACCTGATGTAGTTCAATGTAGTCCACCACAAGGCCACTCTTATCTGGAACTAACAGGTATAGAGGAGTCTATATTGAAGGGGTGGTTGGACTGATCCATTACGTGGGGGTGTACTACGTTAAAATGGCAATATTTGTGTAGAAAAACGATTAAAATAATATAAAAAATAATGGGTATTAATTGAAAAAATATGTAGAGAAAATATCAAAGGAAATAAATAATATTTTACATTAATAATGGGGATTTATGGCTAAAATTAAATGAAAATACACCAAAAATGACCGAATGAAACAAAAAAATGCTCTTATGAGTTGTAAAAAAATGCCCAAACAAATATGGTTTAAAACACTCACTTTATCACATAACATATAAATAGGCCTATTAAAGCAGCAATGTTTCTGGCTTACTAGAAAAAACATGAAATTTCATCAAAATCCGAGCCCTACTCATCACTATTCACCAGCACAATGTTTCCTTCATTCGTGTAGCTTCCCTTGCTCTGATACCTATATAAAATGTTATGGATGAGCTAACCCCAATCTTCGATTACTTTGAGGATAATTATGTCAGTCTACACCTGTGGAGTAACGGTCAGCGCGTCTGGCCGCGAAACCAGGTGGCCCGGGTTCGATACCCGGTCGGGGCAAGTTACCTTGTTGAGGTTTTTTCCGGGGTTTTCCCTCAACCCAATTTGAGCAAATGCTGGGTAACTTTCGGTGCTGGATCCCGGACTCATTTCACTGGCATTATCACCTTCATCTCATTCAGACGCTAAATAACCATAGATGTTAATAAAGCGTCGTAAAATAACCTAATAAAATAAATAAATAAATAATTATGTCATGGGTCGTAGACGTGGCAGAGACAGGCAGCAGCCCATGTTCCCTCCAAATAGCCTACATTCGTACCAGGATTTCGTCACATATTACATTTTGCCAAACATTTTGTCACCGATTCACTTTTGTTACCACCATATTTTGCCACCACCACCGTATTTTGCCACCATCATATTTTGTCACCAACTTAATTTCCTCATCACTATTCGCCACCACAACTTTTTCTCCCTTCATGTCGCTTCCCTTGCTGATACCTGTATAAAATGTTATGGGTGAGCTAACCCCAATCTTCAATTACTTTGAGGATAATTATGTCATGTATCGTAGACGTGGCAGAGGTAGGCAGCAGCCCATGTTCCCTCCAAATGCATGGAATTGTTACATTCGTAGCAGGGAAAACCTGCCCACAACAACAAATACTTGCGAAACGTGGCATAGACGTCTCAATACTTTGATGGGCAAAGTACAGCCCTCCTTTTACCATGTCCTTCGGTTGCTACATGGGAGACTGCAAGGATACATCAGGACATTGAGAAATTATACAAGCTCAGTCTCCATCCAGAAAAAAGAAGAAATACACGTCCTTAGATAACAGAATTGCACGAATTTTCGATAGATATGAAGCCTATAGAACAGAAAACAACATCCTTGGTTACCTACGTATCATATATCACAACTTCAGTCAAAATTTTGGTTGAAACTACATAAAAGAGGATGAATGTATGCAATTTCAAACTCCATGTTAATACAGAGCATTAAAATAATTATACAGCGATGGTTTTGGACTCATAATAAAAACAGCCTAAATGTAGTTTTCTGCATTATTTTGGTAACGAAATCTCCTCAGTATAAAAAAGTGATCACAAAATGTATATGATGACGAAATATCTTCGGTGACAAAATCTCCTCCGTGACAAAAAACTTGATGACAAACTGTATTTGATGACCAAAAAACTAATGACGAAAAATAGGTGACATACTATAACAGTGACGAAATTTCCGATTACAAAATCCCCTAGACCCGACCACAACCAACACCACCACCACTACTACCACCACCAATTCCGCAGGAATACTTATGGAATGTCAGACGAAAATATATGGGTTCAAATCTAGATATAGAAATTGTTAGATCTGTGGGGTAGACTTCATTATGAAATTTATTAAATATGAATAAAATATGGCTTTTACTACTTCTTCTTCTTCTTCTTCTTCTTCTTCTTCAGTTCACCGTATAGACTGAGCCTGTTCTGGTCTCATATCTTCCCATCTTTTCAAGATCTTTTTATAGACCGTCGTCCTTTAGGTATATAGTCTAACATTTGTTTTGGGATTCGTTTCTGTGGCTTTTTATAAATGAAAAATTTGACAATATCTAATACGAAAATCAGAAAAGTGCCCTGGCACCGCCCGGCCTCGAAAAATATTACCATGGCACCGCCAGGACCGACCTGTCCTGAAATACACCCCTGGTTATGACTCTCGTTCAAAAACGGCATACTTTTCGTTACCTACTTACAATGTTAACATTTTAAAACGAGTAATGTTTCGTATTTGGCTGTTTTGAATGCATGATCTTGTCAATTTTAATGCAACAACTGCATATATTGACCATTTTGGTGCATTTATCTGTGCGTATTTTGACCATTTTTAGTGTGTAAAAGTCTGACGTTTTTGTGCTGTCTACTGGGATGTACCTATTGCTCGTACATAATTATATTCAATCTTCATTATTTAATTTTATTTACTTTACTTTTATATTTTGTTTTAGATATAAATGTAATTCGATATATTTTCAGCCCATGCGTTATTGTTGCTGTTTAGTCAACTTTCCGAAGACAGATTTGAACCTCATAAGTGACACCAATAAAGCATCACTTATGAGGCAACTAAATCAGGAGATAATGGGGTTAGGGTGGCCAGTTCCTTTCCCTCTCCATTGAATACATCGCTGACTAGTAACATATTAGACTAATCAGAGTTCAGATGTATAAAAACAGTGTTCTTCCTCTAACACATATTGTCAAGTGAGATGTATTGCATGATAATATACGTATATCATCCAGAACCTCAATCAGAGGTACATGCGTTAGACTATTCATGATAAAAATTTATGGATAGATAATATCAATGGTAAAGGCACACTCTAAAGTCACGCTATTATTAATATTATTATTATTATTATTATTATTATTATTATTATTATTATTATTATTATCCTATTAATTCTATTAATACTAAATAGTTTACTTTGATCAAGAACCAAAATATTTATTTATTTATTTATTTATTTATTTATTTATTTTCTTGCCTACTAATTTATTTATTTATTTCTTTATTTACAGTATTTATTTATCCGTTAATTTTACTACAGAAAAAAGTACTAAAATTTGTTTAAAAAAGCAGAAAGATTACTGAACTTAATTGTTGTTTAAACATTTCAAAGTTTTCAACATTAAACAAATTTATTATTTTATTTTATTAAAATATTTTCACAGAAATCTTAATAACTTTGAAAGGTATATACATAAATATAGAACTAAAAATACGAATTCTCTGCGTTTGTCTGAACCTAAATGTAAAACCAATGCAGCTTTTTATCAAGATCCCAGATTATTAAACAAATAATTTTATTCTAACATTATTTTAACCACGAATCCTCTCCAAATTAATAAAAAAATAAAGAAATTTTTATTTGATTTATAGTTTCGTTTTAAACATATTAAACACTTTTTAATCTGTATTCACTCTCAATTTTAATTTTATTTTTGTCTGTATTGGAATCCCCCCTGAGCACGAGTCTTACTCATTCAGGATTGGGCTAGTTTATCTTTCATTGTATTAACTTGTATTCATTTCAAACTCACTAGCAATAAAATAAATAAATAAATTTATTTATTTTCATACCTAATTAGACCTACTTATATCCATTTATTTATTCACTTACCCATTTATTTAGTTTGTCTATTAATTTATCTATGTATTCATTCATTCATTCATTCATTCATTCATTCATTCAATGCTTAGAAAAGAATAGAATGTTAAAACTTAAGTCAGTACTATTCAGTAATTTGCTCTAAAAATATTGCAACGTAATATTGCTTTTAACTTAACAATATCGCATCACAAATGCATTTCATTTGTTACGGTAATGTTTACAGCCATAAAACAGCGAAACGGAATACATTTTAGCTGTTACGTGAACGATATGTAAAATCACGTCCTTGGAAAATCGATGACTGAGAACCAGACTGTTCTAAGTCCAATTTTTATAAGAAAGAAATCTATGTTTCATTGTGTTCCAGTTCTTGTCTGCGTATATGAATCGAACAAAATTGTAAATATTCCTCTCCACAAGGTTGCTATGAAGCTGTTTCATGAAGCTTTGAATGTCAGGAGCTTAAAATAGCTCTCCTGAAAAAAAAAAATAGTAAAATGGACTTGGAACAGTCTGGTTCTGAGCCATGGAAAAATGTGTGAGAAAAATGTAATAATGAAGTAAGAACTTTATCTTAGGTATGTATTCAGAAGATTTTTATTCGCTTGAGTAATAACTGATATGTAAGGTAGAGTAGAGTATAATATTTATGTCCTACGGTATTTTATTCCATGTAACGCCAATCATCTAAATGGATAATTTAAAAAGACGTGAATCAACTTTTATGGATATTAGCAATTAAAGGGTATACAGACTGTTTTCTTTGTAACTTGAACAGGAAGTATAGAATGGAAAACAGTTTTTTTATACTTTGTAATTGCCTATATTATAATTTATACTTTAACGGGGTGCATGCACAAAGATTGTTTTTTATAGCGATAAAAATACGAAGGACATTAAAACATCTTTATGCATCGATAATGTTTATACACACAGCTTGTATGATGTCCCCTCCGAGGTGTTTTCACTAAGTTCTGCAAGCATGAATACGTAATGCTTAATAAGTGTATAAAGACAATTTTATTCATATTGTCGATTATGTACTGCCTCAAAGAAAACAGTGTAATGTTATATAGGCAAAGCAAAAATTGAATGTATTATAGAAGCAGTTATGCAAATTGTTGATTCCATGTGAAGATAAAATTCCATTTTCTTTTATACAGGGCTATCATTTCAAAACTTCCCAGTTTAAATAACTGATTATTTAAGTTGAATTAAATTTAAATAAAAAAAACACGTCAATCTAGATATTGAGGGGGAAGTCTGAAACCTGGCTCAATATTGCATTTTAGATTTCACTCCCCACCTCCAAATTTCAAATGACACACCTATATTTTTATACTTAAATATGAAAGAGCATTCAATTGTTTATACACCTCATTCATTTGTTTTCGCATCTTTTGTTTCCTGTCGTCGCCTGGCAACTTGTATTTTTGTTATTATCAGTTGATTGTAGGATGAAAACACAGCTTATTTTGTGTAATTTCCTACATTTAATCAATAAGAATGATTTATGTTCTCTCTTGAAGGGTGTACACTATTTTAAAATCATTTAATACACAAACAGAACTATTACATGAAATGTTAAATAAGTTTTCGTACAGTGTGTTCGTGGCTCGGCCGGACCTTTCCGCGGCCTTGGACTGGGTGAAGATTGGAGCGCCTGCCTCCAGAGTAGCGCTGTAGTTACCGCTGACGCGTCAGTTAGGTTCGCCCGAGCTACGAACGCACTGTAGCTTAATTCTCTTCAGCCTAATCAACAATAATAATAATCCAGGTTGGCAGACGACGATGGGAAACAAAAGAAGAGAAAACAAATGAATGAGATGTATAAACAATTGAATGTTCTTTCATATTTAAGAATAAAAATATAGGGGTGCAATTTGAAATTTCGAAGTGGGGCTGGGGTTGGGGGTGAAATCTAAAATGGAATTAAGCCTGGTTTCAAACTTCCCTCTCAATATTTAAATTGACGCTTTTTTTGTTTAAATTGAATTCAATTTAAATAATTAGTTATTTAGACTGGAAAGTTTTGAAATGAAAGTCCTGTATAGTAGGCCTATAAGATATTTCTGTTTCGTGGATGTCCAGGCTACGTACTTTGTATCCTACACTGACTATTCTTATCACACGCTCCGTGTGTTTGTTCTTTCTAATAAAAAACATCGGAGAGTGTGTGGAAATTGAGTTGTGTGGTCCCATTCATTGAATCGTTATGTAAATAGAAATTTAAAAGTTTTCATTGCGGACCTGGAACAGGAAGAAAATAGGTTGAAAAGAGTGAGATAAAAATAAGAAGAAAATGAACAGACGATATTCAGCTTGCGAAACCCCTTGTTTAATGATTCTTTTCGAGACCAAGGGTTTCAGTACATCTTCTTTATCGAATTTCCTCGAATTAGTTTTCTAATTCCGTTCTAACTTTCCAAGCTCTGCTCAATTGCAAAACTCATTTTTCACAGACTTTTTGTACAAGTCTCCATCCGAGGTCGAGGAACTCGCCTTATCTTTCTCATAACTGGATTAGCTGTCAAATTTCTCCATAAAAGTTTCCTCCCTTTTCCAGACTAAGGGAAGTAGAGCTTCATTCGTTATTTATGGCAGGAAAATGTAGGTAGAATCTTGCGATGAGCAGACGTGTGCCGTTCCTTGTCTCTCTCTCTCGGAAGAGTTGGAATTATTTTCTTTCGAGGCGTGGGGTGTGGGAATTCTGGTACAACAAAACTGTATCTTCACTTTGCACGTTTGGAAAACAAGTTTGGAACAACGCTGTACTTTTTGCGATACGCTAGAACTTTAGACTATGTACGTTACTTCATATTATAAAGGTCAGGAATCGATTCCTAGAAAACAGATAGGTCTGTAGCATGTTTCCTCAGAATATTTCCTACCGACATTATATATTTTAGGCCTACATTATGTAAGATTTTAAAGTATGTAGGTCTACTTTAGTTCATATTAGAGATGTTAAGTATCAATTGAGCCGTTCAGAGCAAAAGTGGTGTAAGTTAGAGGTGGGTAATGAGGGTTAAAGTAAACATTCTGTAAAATACAGCGCAAAGTAGCAATTAATATTCAATTTATTTAATCTATTAGTAGTCAATGAATAGCTACTTTCCGCTGTATTTACATAATTTTTACTTTAAACCTCATTACCCAATTTTGACTTACACCACTTCTGCTCTGAACAGCTCAATTCCTGGAGAATTCTCAGATATTGTGGAATACACAGCGACTCTGTACAAGTAGCCTACAAGAGACTGCTGCTGAGAGAGTGCAAGAGGGGCGCTACGCACGCGAGCACTGTGGACTCTGTACTGTAGAACGGTGAGACGTGTCACAGCAGTATGTATGTATGTATTTATTTACACTGCAAGTGGGCAAGCACCCGGTGGCAGTGGTATACACAATATAAACAATACACAATAAAATTACAATACGCAATACAATTGTACAATACAAATACAATTATAAAATACATAATACAATTATATACACAATACAATTTAACACAATAAATACAATTAATAATACATAAAATAACCTAATTAATAAGTGAACCTAATTTTACAATACAACCTACATATATATAGGCCCTACATGCGTTTCACATTGGTACTGATAATAGTATTTCAATTTACTCTCATCTCACTCACTGCAGTGGCACTATGACGCATTTCACTAACACTTTAGGACACATTTCACTGACACTATAGAACACATTTCATTTACACTATAAATTATCACTGATCGGAACTATTCACTGCACTGTAAAACCATAACTTCACTGACTCACCACTCTTCACTAATACAACAGCTCAAATAAGACAAATACTTACACGCTATTTTTAAATAATTTACAATTCAAACCAAGGGAGTAACTGGTCAGGCTAAATAAATATATGTCACCTTAAAAAATTAAATGTTAAATGTCACTTTAATTTTAATTTACATCGCATCGTCTTAAACCAGGGCTGGGCAGCAAGAGCGTATTCTACTCTCTCACGGGGAGCCGTATGATTTCTCTTCATCCCCTTTCTTCCCCGCCGAACACCGCGCAGCGTTGATTGCGTGACTGATGAATATTAAGCGTCCCCGTTTAGAGACTGGATGCGCTCCCGATGCCCAGCCCTGGCTTAAACAGTGATCCGGGTGCTCTTAGTCTGTAAGCATACTCTGCACTGTGTAAGCTGTTCATTTATCCATTAAATAAACGAAACCAATTCAAAATATTTATTCCGCGCAGAACTTCCCTCGCTGACAAGCGTAATCCTACGTCCATAAACTCTTCGGCTGACTTCATTAGTAAGTCACTGATGTGTTTTTCTTCGCGACGTTTGTCTGAACTATAAGTCGAATGTCAGGTAATTTCATAGCGAGTCTTGAAATTCATCTTATCGAAATAGGATTTCACTAGTAGACTAAGCCTAACTGCTTCCTCCACTGATGCTAGATAACCACATATTTGATACAGATGTTGAATATATCTCTGCTGGTGAGTGACGTTGAGTTTCAAGTGGTTTATCTTGGTCGTGGACGTCAATACAAAAAAGAGAAACAATAATCTAATAGTCATTGTTACCATAACAGATATATTCTGTAGGACCAAAAATTAATCTTTACGTAGATTCTTCGCCCAACAGTGCATATTACTGTGGAATCTCGGCCACCAAGTCACTCAATTGAATGCGCTCCTTGTATAATGGCAGTTCATTTAATTTATGTCAACATATATGTCGAACTTGGAGTCAGGCCACAAAGGGAAAAACACTAGAGGAGGGGGATTCGATCCGGTGCTGTGGATTGAACTTTGGAGTAGCTCAGTGGTTAGAGCACTTGGTACGTAGAACCAAGGACCCAGGTTCTATCCCCAGCGCCGGAGTGAACTTTTTCCTCTAATAATCATAATAATCAAAGATATATATATATATATATATATATATATATATATATATATATATATATATATATATATCTGGTTCCCTGCTCTGATTACTGCTTCCTTGAAAGTTTAGTCATACTTTTTCTCACAGATTAGTACAACCTTTTGCTATCTTTCTTCACTTCACCGGTACTGTGACGTTGCACAGAGGCGGACATATAATAAAATATTATCAAATAACAAATAAAAAAATTAATATTTTAGTACTGCCAATTAATTTTTTATGCATTAATCTTCCCTTATCCCCTGACTGATATATACTTACTTACTTACAAATGGCTTTTAAGGAACCCGAAGGTTCATTGCCGCCTTCACATAAGCCCGTCATCGGTCCCTATCCTGTGCAAGATTAATCCAGTCTCTATCATCATATCCCACCTCCCTCAAATCCATTTTAATATTATTCTCCCATCTACGTCTCGGCCTCCCTAAAGGTCTTTTTCCCTCCGGTCTCCCAACTAACACTCTATATGCATTTCTGGATTCGCCCATACGTGCTACATGCCCTGCCCATCTCAAACGTCTGGATTTAATGTTCCTAATTATGTCAGGTGAAGAATGCAATGCGTGCAGTTCTGTGTTGTGTAACTTTTTCCATTCTCCTGTAACTTCATCCCTCTTAGCCCCAAATATTTTCCTAAGCACCTTATTCTCAAACACCCTTAACCTATGTTCCTCTCTCAGAGTGAGAGTCCAAGTTTCACAACCATACAGAAGAACCGGTAATATAACTGTTTTATAAATTCTAACTTGAGATTTTTGGACAGCAGATTGGATGATAAGAGCTTCTCAACCGAATAATAACACGCATTTCCTATAATTATTCTGCGTTTAATTTCCTCCCGAGTGTCATTTATATTTGTTACTGTTGCTCCAAGATATTTGAATTTTTCCACCTCTTCGAAGGATAAATCTCCAATTTTTATATTTCCATTTCGTACAATATTCTGGTCACAGACATAATCATATACTTTGTTTTTTCGGAATTTACTTCCAAACCGATCGCTTTACTTGCTTCAAGTAAAATTTCCATGTTTTCCCTAATCGTTTGTGTATTTTGTCCTAACATATTTACGTCATCCGCATAGACAAGAAGCTGATGTAACCCGTTCAATTCCAAACCCTGCCTGTTATCCTGAACTTTCCTAATGGCATATTCTAAAGCGAAGTTAAAAAGTAAAGGTGATAGTGCATCTCCTTGCTTTAGCCAGCAGCTGACTGATATATATCAATTGACAGGCAATACGTCTCAATATTATCACAAAAAGTAATATTTTAGCACTGCCGATTAATTTTTTTATGCATTAATCTTCCTTTATCCTCTGATTGAGAGTCTGGCTAATAGGATGTAGGCCTATCTATTACTAGGCAGTACGTCTCACTTGACGATATCTGTCAGAGGAAGGACAGACTAGTAGAGATGAACAAAACTAACTGCCGCTCTCGCTCGCTGTGTTAGTCGCATTTGTCTTTCGAATCTCGTCTCGTAGTTCTCGTGCGCTTCGAGTCTCGCTCATCATTCTCGAAAAAGCATTTGGTCGGTGTGGAAAGATTTCGTAACTTTGAATAACATACATAATTGAAATAAATAACATTAGAAATGTTTAATTGAGACAGAAACACAAAACCAAACAGTATCTTAGTTATCAAAATGTTCTGGTTCTATTATCAGATATTACCTAAGCTTATATAAATAGAAAAAAAAACAATTCTCAAATATATTTGGATTACTAAGAAACATAAAACATAACGCTAAATAAACCGTCAATGTGTTTTTTTTTTTTTTAACTTGAGATTGTATAGACTACTTGATTTCAAACATACGAAAATAAACATCCTAGCCTTTTAATAAGGGCCTAGAAGTTAAATAAAGATTTGGTAACGGATTATTATAGGCTACACTGAAAGGTAGAGATGATGTTTCAAATAGGCTAATTTAGTTTTTATACATAAGTTATATAACAGTTGCCAAAACAGATAAAAGTTCAGTCTGATCTGTAAGTATAAACAACTGTGACGATTCAAGGCTGCTTGACGTTCGAGACTCGGCAATTCCCGGGCGCTGTTACTCTTGCTTTCTCGATCCGTTGTTCAACTCTACTGACTAGTGTAATATGTTACTATATAGTCAGCGACGTATGCATTGGAGGGGGAAAGGAACTGGCAACCCTAACCCATTATCTCCTGGCCTAGTTGCCTCGTGAGTGGTGCTTTCTTGGCATCACTTGCGAGGTTCAGACCTGTCTTCAGACAGTTGGCTAAATAACAGCAACAATTGAAGCAGTGAGATCAATAACCATTCAAGTCCATTTAACCAAGTTTCGAGAAAAATGCAAAAAAAAAAAAAAAAAAAAAAAATTATTTGTTACCTAATTATTATTTTTCCCACGTAATATTTCTGGTTGTTTTAGAGATCAAGAAAAAGTAGTATACCAACTTTTAAAGTTGTTGTTGTTGTTGTTGTTTATTGATATTTCTGGCTTTGAGCCAGAGGCCGTTTTAGGGTCTTACACGCGCAGGACGCCCTCTCCAGCCATTATACATAAATAACTATATATATATATACAAATATAAGACTATTTCTGGCATAAGTGCCAGTAGGTGTGTGAGTGCAGTAATTGAATCCTTTTTATTTTGGTGTAGGCCTAATTTACTTTTAAAGTCGTAACACTTGTGGAAATATTCTAAATTTAATTACAAATTTGCAAAAAATGAATGACCAGAAGTGGACTTGAATGGTTATTGATCTCACTCAAATTCGAGAAAATCTGCCTCCACTTGGTTCTGTCTAATTAGCTGTTTTACGTTCGTTAGTATTCATATATTTGGAACCACGAAACATGAAGCGGAAGACTGCGTTTAAGTTTTAGAAATAGAGGGAAGCGAGGGAAAAAATAGGTTAAAACCCAGAAATCCGGGCTCTAATAATGTCCACAGTGTGTGTGATTTCGACTACACTGTTTATTTTGTTCGTATTTCCGGTTTCAGAGGAATGGGAATGTTGCGTCGTACGTCAGCGGTATCCATTCCAGTTGCAGTATATACTTTCCATGTTTCATGTCGCGTTTTGTGTGCTGGCACGACTCCAGCCAAGGATGTGCACTGTTCATCTTTCCAGTCACGCGTTTCGACCCCCCCCCCCTCCTCTCTTCTCGCTCGCATTACCCTTCCAGGCTTAAAATAATCAGTCGTCTTCTCTTTTCATTTCATTTTCGTGTGTGTTTTTTATATGGGTTGGAGGGTCTAGTTCCTCCCGATAGCCTGCTGCTGTCTTTATTCCGTCTGCAGTCACCTGCTCGTCACTGCATAGTGATGTGTTGTTGACGATGTCTGTCACCCAGAGTGATGTTTGTGTCGTCGTTGCCATGGCTTCAATGAATGACAAGTACTGCATGCGGCCAGTGCCATTGGCAGGTCGCGAGGGAGAAACAAAATATAGTCGTTGATTTTATGAAATCTCCTATGTGGCAGTACACGACATAATTTTTTCAGGAGGAAGAAAAAATGAATGGGCCTACATAAGAATATGAAGTAATTCGGTAGAAAAGTTTGGTAAATATGGTGAACATAAATTATATCATCGAGGATCAGTGAATGTCTATTGATATTTATTTATTTTTTTTCCTGAAAAATTATTTTCTGTACTGTCACATACTGTAGAAAGTTTCATAAAATCAACGACGATATATTGTTTAGACGTAATGAAAGAATCTGAATAGGCTAGGCATTTAATTTAGTCGAATGTTTGTACTTTTAAGTGAAAACTAAATGAAAGGAGCTTTTTCTATTTATATTACCCAAATTTGTAGTCTTTTGAAGTTTCTTTTAAACTGAAAACAATACGTAGATAATTTTATGTTTTGTACCTATATAAGGTTCTATTATCTAATATTGTTAGTTTTTGGAGCTTCTTTTAAACTGATAAGTAAATGGGGGAAAAAAAATAACTTTACGATTTTTTAATCCTACCAAATTTCTTTTAATTAATTAGCAAATAGGCTACACTTTTAGTTCTGAATGAGCGAATGAACAAATAGGCTTGCCAGATCTGTTTTAAGCAAAAAATATCACAAAAATAATGAAGATGTATAGAATAGAATTAAAAAAAAAATAAATCTCTGCATAGGCTATAGGTGTAGTAGACTCCATGTTGGAAATAATTATACAGACGTGGACAAATTATTAGCAAAATTGAAGATTTTTATTATATATTTTTACAAAATATGATTCTTCAATTTAGACTACAGTTGACATTTTTGTGTATTTCCAAATTATTAGTAAAATTGAAAATTTGTATTGTATACTTTTCAAAATTTAACTCCTCAATTTGGACTACATTTGATATTTTTGCATATTTACGAATTATTAGCAAACCTGAAGGTTTTTATTGTATATTTTTACAAAATTCGATTCTTCAATTTGGACTACAGTTGACATTTTGGATATTTCCAAATTATTAGCAAAACTGAAGATTTTTGTTTTATATTTTTACAAAATTTGACTCTTCAATGCAGTTAATATATTTGCTAATTTACAAATTATTAGCAAAATTGAAGATTTTTATTATATATTTTTACAAAACTTGACTCTTCAATTTAAACTACAGTTGACATTTTTGCATATTTCTGTCAACTGTAATGATGGAAATATCCAAAATTGTCAACTGTAGTCTAAATTGAAAAGTCAAATTTTGTAAACAGAATTATCATAAAAATCGTCAATTTTGTTAATAATTTGTCCACGTCTGTATTACATTGGGGGGGGGGGGGAGTTTAGAGAGCCTTCAAATTACGGAAGACGTATTTTAAGGTAAAACAAGGTAAGAATACGGGAAAAAACGTACAATCTGGCAACCCTAGTTAACAAATGAATGAAAAGTGAGTGGACAGATGGAAGACTGAGTGGACAGATGGAAGACTGAGTGGACAAATGAACGAAGGAGTGAGTGGACAAATGAATGAAAGAGTAAGTGAGCAAATGAATGAAAGAGTGAGGGAACAGATGAATGAAAGAGTGAGTGAGCAAATGAGTGAAAGAGCGAGTGAGCAAATGAATGAAAGAGTAAGTGAGCAAATGAACGAAAGAGTAAGTGAACAAATGAATGAAAGAGTGAGCGAACAAATGAATAAAAGAGTGAGTGAGCAAATGAATAAAAGAGTGAGTAAATGAATGAACGAGTGAGCGAACAAATGAATAAAAGAGTGAGTGAGCAAATGAATAAAAGAGTGAGTAAATGAATGAACGAGTGAGCGAAAAAAATGAATAAAAGAGTGAGTGAGCAAACAAATGAATGAACGAGTGAGCGAAAAAATGAATGAACGAGTGAGCAAACAAATGAATAAAAGAGTGAGTGAGCAAATGAATGAAAGATTGAGTAAGCAAATGAATGAATGAGTGAGCGAACAAATGCATAAAAGAGTGAGCGAGCGAACAAATGAATGAACGAGTGAGCGAAAAAATGAATAAAAGAGTGAGTGAGCAAATGAATAAAAGAGTGAGTAAATGAATGAACGAGTGAGCGAACAAATGAATAAAAGAGTGAGCGAAAAAATGAATGAACGAGTGAGCAAACAAATGAATAAAAGAGTGAGTGAGCAAATGAATGAAAGATTGAGTAAGCAAATGAATGAATGAGTGAGCGAACAAATACATAAAAGAGTGAGTGAGAAAATGAATACAAGAGTGAGCTAACAAAAGATTGAAAAAGTGAGTAAATGAACGAAAGAGTGATCAAATGAATGAAAGAGTGAGTAAATGAATGAAAGAGTGAGCAAACCAATGAACGAATGAGTGAGCGAACAAATGAATGAACGAGTGAGTGAGTAAATGAATGAAAGAGTTAGCAAACAAATGAACGAATGAGTGAGCGAAGAAATGAATGAACGAGTGAGCGAACAAATGAATGAACGAAAGGAGAATCGGATGAATCAGCGAATGAAAGAACTGACGAATGACAAATGAAAACCGAATGAGTGAACGAATGAATGAATGGATGGATGAAGGTATAAATGAATTATTGAACAGACGAATAGATATTTTACTCATTGAATAATGACTGAGTTGAGGAATGAGTAGGCCTATACCAATGAATTAACGAATAAATTAATGAATTAGGAAAATATAGCATACCTTCTGGATCTCAAATCGCTACCAGTAGTGATTCCAACACTTTTTTACGCATCTTTCATTCATTATTCCTAAAATGCGTTCCAATAAGAGGGTGGAACAAGTTTGTGAAACAGATCAGTACGGTATAATAGGGCAGCAATAACCGCACTCCGTATACTCCGCAACCTGCGAGGGCGCTGGCTGATAAGGAAGTACATGTCTTTCCCCTGGAAGTTCTTAATGAAACTCCGCGTATGTGCAACAGCGGTTGAAGGTGGGGAGCTGCAAGAAAACTTTGCAGAGAGGGGAGACGTTATATATAAACTTTGAGAACTACTTCTCTATGGATATAAATCACGGAGAAACTTCCCTGAAAGGTTCACTTGTCCAAAGTATATAGCTACCCTTATTTCCATCATAATGTAGAGCAAAGAAGTAGAAGCAATTAACTTCATGGAAAGCGATTCATACATGTGTATCATAATCGAACTAAATTGTTAGATCAATGCCGCAATATTATAAATTAGTATAAATATTTTCAACATGTTTTTTCGTATTTTAACCTAGCCCAACTTCAGCTAACTTCATCCAACCTAATCTTAGTATAGTAAGTTAAATGATATAAATCTAGGGGGCTGATGTCGATGAAAAGTCATCTTATTATTTCTCACATTAGGATGATGCCTATTAATATAAAAATCCTTTCTATATTATCAACGTAAAAATTAATTTTTTTCATATTGCATTTTTGACATTTTTGAACTAATAAGTCATTTTTACATTTTTTTCGGCATTTTTTTTAGTCATTTGTAATATTTCGAAGAACTTTTAGATCATTTTGAATGCATTTTACTTTCTTCTTTACACATAGGTCTGTTAGGCTATTTTTTTTCTAAGCAAACAGATCAGTAGTAGGTCTTACTAGTAATTACCTACTGAATACCTGAATAACAGTGAAGTTTGAGTTTTATAGTTTGGAACAGACTCTAAATTCTATCCCTAATTCCACTGAAGGCTTTACCTCACACAACGGAAGTAATATAAAACAGCTTTGACCGCTACTGTTCTTTTGTTGGTACGAGGGTGTCTTAAGAAGGTATGTTTGGAAGGGGGGAACTTTCACCGTTTCCTGGACAATAGGACGTTGTGTCCCTATTATGGTTCGGAAGGAATGTACTACAGTAGACAATATTTTTAACACAAAGATTGCAAGAATGCACACTGCGCCCACAATTTGTTTTGTTATTTACACTCCCCATCTGGAAGGCCTGATAACAAAAGTGAAGAGCGGAAGGAGAAGGAGACGGAGAATGAAGGCTCTGACATGAACCACTCCTGATTGAAACGCATTGTAAACCCTCATTAAAATCTATAGTTTTGCCTTAATATTTTAAATCTGTTGCATACTCTTTTCCCTTATCTTAGTCAAATTCCAGGAAGTTGCCTCCTCTCTCCGAGATTTTAAGGACACTGATTGAAACAAGGTGACTGATTTTTAAGAAGTTGTGTTGCGAGTACGATGAATAATATTTAAATGTCATTTTCTCTTAAATTTGTTTTTTTTTTTCATTATTTTAAGAGCATTTTATTGATGACTTTAAGTAGATTTTTAAGTCATCAACATCCACCCCCTAGATATAACATAACCTGCCCTAATCTATTTAAATTCTCACAACTATGGCCCGGCTCAAGATCCCAGACAATCAAAAAGGAAGTTTCACTTTGATTTTCTTTATCTTTTATTTACTTTGTTTGTGTATCTACTTATCTATCTACCTACCTATTTACCTACCTCTGTTTTCCTTTCTTTCTTAGTGTCTTCCTTCCTGTCTTTATTTAATTGTTTTTTTAAATACTCGGAAAGATCTGCCTTACATTTACATACACCAGTGAGTTACAAAATCTACGCAGTCTCTATAGTAACAATATTTAATTGATATTGCCACTGTATGTGAATGCATACTATGGACCTACATGTCTTCTAACTCACTAACGTGGTCTATACGATTATGGTTGCCAGGCAGCTACGCGTGGAATTGATTTCCTGGTAATATTTCCGCATTTATTTTGTAACCTTATACGACGAGAGTATAATAACCCTTGAAAGGAATACACTGTTCTACGTATCTTGTTCCTCAGAGGCATGAAAAGCGACTTCTTTCTTTGTGTAACATTATAGTTGTAATGAGCGAGTGTGTACAAATAAGCGAAGTAGTTTCGTAGGTGGAGCTTTACGACTGACATCCCTATAAGGTGCTTCGAGTGCAAAGAATGGCTCGCAAATGAGAAAGAATGCTGACTGCACATATAAGTATACTAGTTAAGCGCGCACTTGTGTATGTACAAATATTCATACATCGTCAAGTGCTGTATTCGTCCCACATTCCTCCCGTCATACTTTGCCCTTGCCTGACTGGGAAGTTCCATTATGTTCATGGTGTCATGAGTGGTAGACAGACAACACTCGGACTCAACTTATGACCAAATTAAATATTCTTGAATTTCTTAAAAACAACTGTCTGATATAGCCTAGAGGTCAGGGTTTCCAAAGAAGATGGACAATCACACAGTAATAATTGATATCTAACTTATCATAATATTTACATTACTAACACTGAACAACAAATTTTTAATTTTTGTCTTGCTCCGAAATAAAAATAGGTGAATATTACTAAGATGCGTGCCCTAAATCCGAATTTCAAATCCAAATTGCTCCATCACGTACCATTTTCCGGGGAAAACGAATTGAATATTTTATTACTAAACTTATTTGTTTTTAATTTTTCACTGCTACTGATAAAATTACTAAGGATTCAAAATTCCTCATAATACTTGAGAAATGTGTACCGGATACAAAAATGATGTTCCATAGTTTAAGACACAACAATAAAAATATTTCATGCGTATCATGAGAAAAATCTCGGAATTTGAACTTACATTTAAAATAATTTTCTGGATGATTTCTGTTTATAACTAGACCCGGTACTGTATTTTACAAGGAATCAACAATAGTCTGCAAGGATGCTGGATGATGATCTTCCTTTATATCACCTTTCCATTTCAGATATTTCTTGATGAAATCTTTCACCATGCTCGTTGCTTACCGCTTCAAAGTTAGGAGAAAATAAATCCAAATGAGAATGTAAAAAGAGTATTTTGAGAGGCATATTACACTTCATTTTGTCATATGCACTTAACATGGTTTCCATAACAAGTTCTATGTACTTTTCTACCCTAGAATTTCCAAGGAAATTCGAGCAAACGTCTTTGAAAGCTCAGCCTGCTATTCTTTGTGTAACGGAAAGTTTTTCCTCAAACAAAGGATCAGCCATAACGTTGTGAATTTGTGGACCGATGAAAATGTCCTCTTTTAATTTGCCTTCACTCGAACTGGTAAACTTTTCTTTTAAACTGTTATATTTACTTAATAGAAGGGACCAATATCAGTTTATTTATTTTAAGTACAAAATAACATGCCAACAACCATAATAAATCGGAAATAAGTCATAAACTCATAAAATGCATTAGCTTTTGTTTTGGTTTATACCCCCAACCCGCACCAGATGTTGCCTGGGGGGGCGCTTATCGCAAAGTGAAATCATAGTATATCTTAAAAACGTTAAGTGGTACGAAGAAAAGCGATGCATTTTCGGATTCAGTGCACATCAAACCATAGGGGACACGTTGTTTTAAATCGGAGAAAAATTCTTATTGTTTAGTGTAATGTTGCTTTCTCTAAAAACTGATACTGCGCTGTCTTCCTAGTCAGCGTGCTCACCGATAACCAAAGTTGCCGCTTCCCGAATTTGTTCACCGAGTAGAAACTAGAAGTAGAGTGTGACAGCGTTTTGCCGTCATAGCTCCTAACTGTGACAGCTCGGAAAAATCGGTGTGACAGATGACAGCGATTTTGTCACAGTGTAATTTTTGTGCTCGGATGATAACTGGCGATTGTGAATGTTTCTCATCACGAGCCGACAGATGTTTGTGCATCGCTCTTCTGCGAATTGAATTGATATGCCGGTGCCATGTCTTACATCAACAATAATGATTAGCTTGGCCAGTATACTGAAAACAAAACATGATCTGAACTGCGTTGTCACGATGTATGGACGCGTATATTCTCCAATAAAGTTTACGAATGATTAGGTGAATTATTCTTGGAAAAATATAGCGAGTGCATTGTAGCTTCAATGTCAAAGAGTTGCCAGCCTTTTAACCTTTCGAATGGAACTGTAATTAATTAGATCTCAACTATATTGTCCTTCAATTTAATCTTCTCACTTGCAGTTGTCTGAACTCTGGAGCTGTCACATGTACGTACAGTACATGAGTCGTAAACAGTGACATCTGTGCGACAAAATCTCAGGTCTTCGAATTACACCCCACTACTAGTAGAAACATTTGTAGCCTATAAGAAAAGATAACTTGAAAATAAAAAAGCTGAAATAAAGCATTGAACTAGAAAATTCAAAGACGAGAATAAGCAGGAGGGAGAGGAGAAAATTAATTCATAACCACAAGATAATGACACAAGACTGTATCACATTATGACTTAGCCAGTAAGGAACGGTTCATAATGTGAGAAATAAACTATATTATAAGTTTCTACGTAAAGTTTGTTTTTATGTCGAACTTGGAGTCAGGCCACAGAAGGGAAAAAATTGGAGGGATTCGATCCGGTGTTGTGAATTGAACTTCGACGTAGCTCAATGGTTAGAGCGCTTGGTACGTAGAACCAAGGACCTGGGTTCGATCCCCGGCGCCGGAGGGAATTTTTTTCCTCTAATATTAATTAATATTAATGTATTATAAGTTGACAATTCTCAGTTCGCCAAATAAGCATGAAGTAAACCCGCGACAAAGTAGCCCATGGATCATTTAAAAAGTACGAGAGAGCGGTAGGCGTAAAGGAAACTTCCAATTTTTTTTTTATCTTGCAGTGTGAATGACGATGCTTACACAATAAAGCACCGCCTGTATTCAGTTCATGACAGGTATCTGTTATGATTTAATAACAGCGTAAGTGAAGCTTCGTATTCATTGTTGAGGGAAAAAAATAAAGGATAGGCGCTTGTGTAGAAAATTGACTTTTCACTGTCTATTATGGATTGCAGTTCTGTCTGGTTTCACATGTTTTCTCATGGCTGAAGAACGGAGAGAAACTATGAAACTATAAAACAAAAAAAATTGAAGTTATTAGGAATTTGTAGCAGAGAGAATCTGCTTTGAAAACATTTATTTATTTGAAAACATTGGCATCGATCCTCCCCCCTCCCCAGTCATAAGTTTTTCATTTCTCATAAAATGAGAAGGTAAAATACAGTACCAAGTTTTACAGTCAACGTTTTTGAAGTAAAGCATACTGTAAGATAGCCTAAAACTCCCCTCTCTTTTTCATGCAGTATTTGCTTTGTTTGTCTGCGGCTGGCAGTGTCATACCTCTACGTCACATACCAGCTCCCTCCCCTCCTTCTCATAAACCACCACTTCTTTGCATTTCCGTAACTTGCCTCCACTGGTTCGTGTCCATTCATCACTCACTGTCTCCAGTCTACGTTATGAGAATTAGTCTCCATTTTAAGCGGAGTGTGTTGACCTCTCTCACACGAGGACGTTCTGCCTAGATTAGAAAGAGAAAGCGCTGTAACGAATCCTTTTCCTTGATAATAAATAAAGCAGCGTCATATGGTTGAGTTTTTACTTTCCCATTATAATGCCGTCCTCAATGGTCTCACTGTTGCCGCGCTGGCAGTTGAATCCAAGGTTCGTGGGTTCAAACCCGGCCGAAGGCGATGAAATTCTTTGCATAGAAAGGAAGTAAAACTGCGGGTTCCGTGTTTTAGATTTACGGTACGTAGAAGAACGCTGCTCTTAATAAAGGGCTCTAAGATAGATTGTCAGTTATTTCTCTCCCATGTTCAATTTCGTACAGTGTTAAATAACCGACTAAAATCTTCATGGCATAAATGCAGCATCCAAGATAGCTTAAGGAGAGTGGATAGTAATGGCTGTGCGATTAAAGAATATAAGTATAAAAATTTAGTACAATATTTCTAGGCTTAGACATTTCGCTAGCCCGCATTACGAGCGTGCTAAACTAGCTCCGGCTATCCAGTGATTACTTGTACAAGATTCATATGATATCATATCGCTAACACTGGTTTATGAATACGGAAAACGTTAGTTCGGTGATCTTCCACCGGAAGTCCGCGCTAAGAATGTCTAAGTGTTCAGAGTGGAATAAAGTTTTCCGATGTTACACAATAAATCATCCTGAATTCAGTGGTCCAAGTGCAAAAGAAAGACCCCAACGATAACCTGTTTTCCCACTTTGCGAAATGTACAGTAGTGACAAAAAAAAACGGGACCGACCCTTGTAGCTGATTTCAGAGCCTTGTTCACTCAGAGCACGATAGACTTCCGTGGTTCGAATCCTGCCTGGGAAGGAAACTTTTTTTTTGTTACCTATTCAAATTTATTCCCAATACTTTTCGATTGCAGGTAAAATTCATGTTCCGGGAATAATAAGTTAATTAAGTAGTAAAATATTGCTGCAATCGAAAAGTATTGGGAATAAATTTGAATAAAGAACAAAAAAGAGTTTCCTTCCCAGGCAGGATTCGAACCACGAAAGTCTCAGTTACCAGTCTATCGTGCTGTAAGTGAACAGGGCTCTGAAATCAGCTACAAGGATCGGTCCGGTTTTTTTTTGGCACTACTGTACTTCAAACTTCAAGTGCACATTACTTGCTACAGTCTTAACTCATATACCTTCTATTTTTTTTTTTTTTTTTTAATTATCAAGTAATGAATATTGTAAATTCTGAAGCAAAATTTAGTTAAGTATTTCACTCTTAGTGAAACAGAAAAAATTGTTAAACCTTAATGAACAATTTTTGCTACTTTTTCATTGTATATACAAGGTGATTCACGAGAGTTACCACCACTTACGGAGCTTATTTCCGAAGACATTCTGAGCAAAAAGTGCTATATAAACATTCTCAATATTTTCAGAGTTATGTTAATTTTAATTGTTTGTAAAATACTTTTTTTATTTAATTATAAGAGTAAAATAATATTATAAATAGGGAATGAACTATTCAGAAATATATATTTTTTAATTCGCTAGCATTCTGAAGCTAGAAAATTTATTAAATCCTTAGTTTTTTGTACAGATTTAAAAAAAAATAAAAATTACATTATTCTTACACACTTATGACAATTGTTACAAATTACACGACTTACAACATTCTTTACAGTTCAATTTTGCATCCTAATGTGCAGTCTTAAATAGCTCATAAGAGTGGGGTGATTTGTAACAATTGTTGTGGTAAGTGTGTAAAAAAATGTAATTTTGTAGTTGAAAAAAATCTGTACGAAGCAGTTATGAAATTCACAACACATTTTTAGCTTAAGAATATTAGTCAATTAAAGAAATGATACTTCTGAATAGTTATTTCTCTATTATTAATAAGCTATTATTTTACAAAACCTGTAGGTCTACTTTGTAGGACAGGCTACCGAAAACTCTGTAAAAATTTCATATAAATAGATTCAGTAGTTTCAGAGAAAAATGCACTTAAGTTTGAAAAATATGAACTTACGGAAAACTTCATTATGGATTATATGCGCCGCCAAATTTAAATATGCCATTTCAAGAGCTAATCTGCAGAGATATATAGGCCTATATATTGTTTTAAGAGGAAGTTTGTACTTTTTTAAACAAAATAAAAAATATGACTTTTCACGACTAATCACTACTCAGTCCCTTTAAAGAATTAAAGTTCCATTGTATCTTTGTAAGAGGCTTCGTAAAACAATTTATAAATTCGTTAATCTTCGATGCTACTTACCCATTAGAGTTCTACGAAATGTTTATTTGGTCATTTTTCAGTCTATCATTCAATATGGTATTATTGTTTGAGGTGGAAGTACAAAAATTTATCTTAGTCCGTTAAATTTACTACAAAAACGAATAATTAAAATTTGTTTGAAGAAACGTTTTGATTATCCAACTAAATTAATTTATTCTAAATTTAATGTAGGCCTATTTAATAATGAACACATTTATAAATATACTCTGTTAAAATTTTATCATAAAAATTGTAATAAGTTTATATTACAGGCACATAATCATGACACAAGACGAAATAATAATTCAACATTAGTAGAACCTAATGTTTCACATCTGCTGGTCTAAAGCATAGCATTCATTTTGGCCCTCGTTTGTATAATTCTTTAGCTGAATTACACCCAGAACTTCTAACTTGTAACCCACTAAAATATAACAAGAAAATTAGAAACGTGTTAACGTCTTCAATTTGATAAAATAAATTTATAGCATATGTGTATGAATTAATCAGCCTATATTAGGCCTATATTTGTATTCTATAATTTTTTTATAAATTGTCCTACTTTGTTCACGTACGATATTATTCTTCTCTATGTTAATATTATATTATATAAATTCATTGCCGCTGTTATTTTAATTTCTATTTCCTATTTTATTTTATTTCATTTTCTATGTTCCTCTTATATTAAGATAGGCCTATTATATTATATAATTTCACTGTAGCTGTAATTTTAATTTTAGTTCCTATTTTATTTTATTTTGTATATTCTCTTATATGGTTATTAATAATATATCTGAACTGCGACCGAACAGGAGCGCTGCTAATTCGGTCCTCAAATTTTGTTAATATTACTGTATCTCCTTTTGTATATTGATTGTATTATTTTATTTCTATTTATATAGTTGTAATTATATTCTGTATTCTGTATATTTAAGTTTAAATAATAATAAAAATAAATAAATAAATTTTATAATCTCTCCAATCTCTCCATTATTCTGTTGAGAATCGAAGCTTATGAATGCATGTAAATTATCTACAATATGAATGCAAAATCAGTCATTTAAAAGAAAGCCCAGAAAGGCATTACTCTACACGTCTCGGATGCTCCGTCTAATGAGAGAGTATATGTTCATGTGACACTGTTTATTTCCTCTTTGAAAGGAAACGAGATCACTTTTCATCAATCTCCATCAATACTGGTACAAATATAGTAATTCATGCCCACAGATCGAGACACTTGAATTAATGAACACAATTGACACGTGAGTCATGGCTTCAGGAGCTATTTTGGAAGTGTCGCAGGACCAGAACGTAGACATCTGTGTACTGTGTTTAATGACGTAATAAATATCTTTGTCATATAAATTCATTGGCGTATCGTAATCTAAATGACTTGTCCATTGACTTTTTAATCCGGCTTCGAATTATGGTGAGCCCAAGTTAGATTTATTATGGAAATGCTGGTGTTGAATGTGGCTTGTGGTGCAGTCGTCTTTCCCCTATCAGAGCATTTTTCAAAGTCTCGTTCCATCTGCAAATACACATTTGTTTTTATCTAGGAGGCTGATCAAGTGAATGACAGATGACTTAATTTTGCCTGAAGCGCGCTCATTCCAGTAGAGATTTCATTTACGTGCCCAAATCCATGATACAAAACCTTCTCGTGAAATATCTTTAAGTATTTTATGGACGTTAAAATATATTCCTTTAGGACGGGCTTTAACTGACGAACTTCGATTGAATGGTAGGCATGGTGACAATTAAACCAACAAAGACAGCAGTAATAATAATAATAATAATAATAATAATAATAATAATAATAATAATAATAATAATAATGTAGTTGTCGCGTGTCCCCCAGGCGACAGCAAGTTGGTAACGACGTATATTCAGTTCTTATCGGCTGTACTGTCCATTCACTGATGTTTTACTGTCAGCGCAAGTTATCTATACTGTTTTTGCTGTAAGAAAAATCCTAATGTAAACATAAGCACGTTGCTGTCATACCCGTGATTGGCTCCCAGTCGAAACACTCACATGGCGCAGGAAAATATAGTTCGTATTTGGAAACCATAATCTTGTATTATTTGAAAATAAAAGATTGAATTCTAGTTGTTAAATACGATGAAACATATAACTTCACTCATATGTAAAACGCTATGTAAAAGAAAAGCTACTTTTATATTTTATTATGTACTGTGAACGCGGATGAATACCAACAGTAATACCTAGGTAGTCTGTTCTTGTAACAAGCTGGCGTCACGTAAGCACGTGGTACTGAAGTAGCCTATGGCTTCTGCATCCTCGGTGTGTGCGGTTATTAAACGTAAGAGTGGAAACCTTCTCAAAAGCGGAGAAAAACAGATAGTCTTAAATGTATATAATAAGTTAAGTGAGTTTTAATTACAGTATATAAAGTAAATGTTTCCTAAGCAAATGAATGCATAGTACTGAGGTTAGGCCTACTTGACGAGTAACGGGAAATGTTTAACATGAAACAGAATGTCCAACAGTAGGCGGGAACACGTCCTGGCCAAACAGTGGCCAATGAAACCTCACTTCAGTCACGTGCTATTGTTTACATTAGGATTTTTCTTACAGCGAAAAGATTATAGGCAGCTGGGTTCCCTAGTACTCTCTCATTACCCCGCAGCTATCTGCTAGCTACCTGACCATCGCTGCAGCAGTTGTACGTACGGTTACGAAAACATCATTCGGTATTTATTTTCAATGCATTCCATTGAATGTAGTAGGTGAAAGTATATGGATTCACAAAAGAACACAATGTGTATGTGTGCAATACAATATAATCACAACTCCAATTGAATAATTATTGTTCAAGTCTATCTCACAGGGAGCTTTACCTGAAAGCTAGATTTGCACAACTCCAGTTATTACAATTCGTATCTGACCGTGAACTACTGATGGTATGCGATACATAAAGTCCTTCAAGTAGAAGAGCTATAGGTCTGCTAGAGGGTCGTACGCAAAAGGGGATTACCGGGTTTGAAAACCCCCCCCCCTCCCCTTGAATTTTAAAATAAAATTACATGTATGTCATTACATTTGATTGTTTCCATGAATTTTCCTGTTATGTTAAGTGTCTTAGGTATCTTATGCAAATAACTGTTGACTATAATCATTGTGTAAGTGTAATAATGACACAGGTATTTTTATTATACAAAATTAAACACACGTTAAAATTTGTTAAAAATTAGATGGCTGTGAAAAAATTAAATTTCAAAGATTTTATAAGAATATTCATGAATATGTTCTATTATAACAGTATAATATTAATAAATATACCGTAACATAATAATAATAGTAACAATAATATAATAATAATAGTAACAATAATGTAATAATAATAATAATAATAATAATAATAATAATAATAATATAGAGATACTGATTGAATAGTATGTGCTAATGTAGTAATGAAACGAGGTATTAAACTCCAAGAACTGAAATCAGCCATAAATCATCGTCTGAAGAGAAAGATGATATAAATAAAATGTAAGGAAGCCAGCTATCTAGTGGCGAACGAAATAGCTCGTTATCTTCCAACGGAGGAGGGTTTTTTTAAAAGCGTAATGATTAAAGTGGCTGAAATAATTTGCCCAATGAAAGTTGTTAATTAATTTTGAAAAACTGCGCTTTCTCGACTAAATATCCAGAAGAGAATTCAGGAGATTTCTGATTGTGTCCATGAGGAATATTAAAAAAAAAAAGCAAGAAAAAAAAATATAATATTGGCTCTTGATGACAGTAGTAGCATTGCACACAGCAAATCTTGCGATTTTTATTAGCGGGTTGATGAAGAACTCAATGTCAGTGCACGAACCACCACTGGTTGCAGTTTTCATGCCCTGTACCTCTCCCCCGTCTCCTTACTTCATAGACTGTCTCTCGCGTGTAATCACTGCCGTTCGAGTTTTGGTCACCGCTGATCTAATCCCTCCACTCTGTTTATATACATCAGCACTCAAAATGTTTAAGGATACTTGAAGTCTGGATCAATCAATAAGCCATTGGAAAAGTGGTTAACAAACATCTTCGGCAGGACTAGATAGCTTCTAGAATAGGCTGAGCGTCATCATGTCATTTATGTCTATAGGCTATAGCGAACAACTTACACACTAACGAAGTTCAATTGGCAAGTGACTCATTACTTACGAAGCTATTTTCTTCCTTGCGATGTTGAATGCAATACCGCCCTCAGCAGAATTGAACGGTGATCTAATTTGGAAGTTTGTTTGCCCATAAGCACTTTGATACGATAAAAAATGAATTGGCCTCACGGCAAAGTCAATTAAGTGAATAATAATGAAATCGTACGAACCGCTTACTAGTAGAAGAAGAAAAAATATCTTGAATAATGAACGTCACGTACTCTAGTAACACGCCACAATATGGTAATCAAATATCGCTGTAAAGAAGAGAATTTAACTTGCAACTTGACCTTGGGCATCACGAGAGAGAAGTTATTCACAGGGTGTACACTGTAGAGTGCCACAGATTTTAGAAATTATGAACGAGAAAGCGAATAGGCCTAAAAATATTTGATCTTTTAAAATAATATTGATTTTGTTTTCTTATTTTATGCAAATTATTTATTTCTGAACAAACTAATAGACATACATCACTTACTATGTGTCCATTTCATTATTGTATTGTTGTCATCATGTATTTAATAACATTTCATCCTTCTATATTGTGTACTTTTTATTCAGTTGTCGGTTTCTGGTTTAATTATGTGAATCCTACTTTCTTATAATCTAATACTAATATTATGTATTCCCATGTGTTTATTTTTATTTTTACTATGTACATTTTTTATTGAATTATCGGCTTCTGTTTTTGTGTGATTCGTATTTGATTCTAACAACATTAATGTGTATTCCACTATGTTTATTTTTATTTTACGAGTAAATTTTTATGTAACTATCTCTCTTGATCTCATGTACCTAAATCGTATCAGTATGTAATTACATAATTTCGATTCAATTCTTGTTCAACTATGTAAGCAAGTTTTAATCCTGGTTGAATGTAAGAGAAGGCCTTACGGCCTTAACTCTGCCAGGTTAAATAAAGCCATTATTATTATTATTATTATTATTATTATTATTATTATCATTATTATTATTGTTATTATTATTAAAAAAGGGGAGGGGGTTGTATAAAAATCTTGTACCTTCATCCTATAAAAATTCCATCATTCGTAGTGTTCTGCCCAAGAGCAGGTCTTTCACTGCAAACCCATCATTATCCGGTCTTTCCTATTTTCTGCCTTCCTCTTTGTCTCCTCATATAATCTATATAACTTAATGTCATCTATCATCTGATACCTTCTTCTGTCTCGAACTGTTCTCCCGTTCACCATTCCTTCCAGTGCATCCTTTAGAAGGCAGATTCTTCTGAACCAGTGACCCAGCCAATTCCTTTTCCTCTTTCTCATTAGTTTCGACATCATCCTTTCTTCATCACTCTTTTCAACACAGCTTCGTTTCTTATTCCGTCTGTCCACTTCACATGCTTCATGCTTCTCCATATCCACATTTCAAATGCTTCTTGTAGTCGCTTCTCTTCACTTCCATGTTTCTGCCCCATATAATGCTACACTCCACACAAATCACTTCACTAGTCTCTTCCTTAGTTCTTTGGCCAGAGGTCCGCAGAAGATGCTCCTTTTTCTATTAAAAGATTCCTTGGCCATTGCTATACTCCTTTTGACTTCCTGGCAGCAGCTCATGTTACTGCTTACAGTACACCCCAAGTATCTGAAGCTGTCCACATGTTACACTGCCTCAGTTAGAATTCGCAAGTTTACCTTCTTTACTTTTCTTCCTATGACCATTGTCTTTGTCTTGTTGGCATTTATCTTCATCCCATACTGCTCACAGCTGTCATTTAGCTCCAGTAGTATACTGTTCTCCAACCAGGAGATCAACCGTGAAAGGAATGTGCTTATTATTGCCTCATCTATTGGAACGAAGTAGATAAATAATATTACCGTTTTAACGCCAGTTTAAAAACCATGCGCTTTCCTGCATATGTTATTTCTTGTATGAAGAGATTAAAAGACCAGGAGATTAACTGTGATCTAATTTTGTAACTAGGGTAGTATCAATATGTCTGTATCAATGTTATGGTTTGTGCTGTGAGAGCTAGCCAATAGAGATAAGAGTACCCACGTGTGTGATCTTATGACATCAACATTCATTCACAGCATTACCCCCCCCCCTTCGTCTCATCCGGCGGAGACTTTCTCGTGGTTGCAGCACAGTATCTCTTCTTCTGTTAAGAACGCCATATCAGCAGCAAATCTTATACACTTTATTCTTCTTCCTCCTACTATCACTTCTCCCATTTTCTGAAAACAGTTCTTCACTAAATTCTTCAAGTAGATGTTGAACAGGATAGGTGATAAAGGGCATCCTTGTCGTACTCCGCTCACTATTTCACTTCCTTCCGACATTTCTTCTCCTATCCTGACTTTGACTCGTTTCATACAACGGTTTCGAGGATCATATCACGTGTAAAACGGATCAGTGACGGATACATTGTTTTGTGAATCTTTGTTGTTTTTTTTAGTTGGTTATTTAACGACGCTGTATCACCTACTAGGTTATTTAGCGTCGATGAGACTGGTGATAGTGAGATGGTATTTGACGAGATGAGGCCGGGGATTCGCCATAGATTACCTGGGATTCACCTTACGGTTGGGGAAAACCTCGACCAGGTAATCAGCCCAAGCGGGGATCGAACCCGCGCCCGAGCACAACTTCAGACCGGCAGGCAAGCGCCTTAACCGACTGAGCCACGGCGATGGTTGTGAATCTTTGTAATTTGGCATATTTGTGTAAGGAAATCCACTCCTTATTAATTTCTCCCCTGCCCCTAATTTTTTGTTCCTTCATTCACTTTCTCTATTCCATTGTATATTAGGAGGTAGAAGCAAAGGATATTATAGAATAGAATAAAATTGTTGCTTTTGTTTGACGTCAGATGTAAGAGGGGAGATGGGGGAAGTCCACCGTGCTCTTGAGTATTTCCTTCAGCAGACTTGCCAAGCATTTACATAACGTTGTTGTTTATCGAGTGAAGTTCTTTGGGAAACCACATTGAGTCTCTTTTGCTCTTTGAATGTACCAGTATTTGTTGGGGATTACTGCTGTGCTCTTGGCAGAGTTATTCTTCTGTCCCATTTTAAAAATCTCAATAGAATCGTGCACAAATAGCACTGACGTGAGCGAATAAAATATGTGCTACTCAGAAAGAGAGAGAGAGAGAGAGAGAGAGCCGTGGGTTAAGTGCGTAATTACTTTGGTTGAAGGGTTTGTATAGGTCAAGTTGAAAGGAGTAACAGGAGGTCAATTGACTAATTTTCTCTACTTTGGAAGCAGCAAAACAAAATCAAACTTCACAGAGGAAGAAAGGATTACTGCATTCATTTCTGCTAAATCTAATCTGAAACTCTTGTGTAGAGCACATAATAATCTCCGTCATTTCTTCATTGATGCTGATGTTTTTATAATACGGTACACATTTCTTAAAGAGTACCTTCCAGCTATCGTACACCGGTTCCTAGAGGATTATCGCTAGAACCCGGATCTTTAGGCATTTATTTTATTTCGGAATATGTATAATAAGAACTTTCTTGTGTTAAATTTTAACGTACTTTTTTTAACATGTTTCGACCTATTTTGAGTCATCTTCAGAACTGGTCGTTGTTGGTCTTGGCGCCTCTTGTTTCCTGTGCGTTCGTATTGTAGAGTCAAAGAGTGTATGTGTTTTGAAATTGAGTTGTGTGTTGAGAATATCGTTGGGGTGTGTTTTCGTGTGTCTGTAGTTGTTCTAGTGTGTTGAGTTTCTGGCTTTTTGGTTGGATGTGCAGTATTTCCATGTCTGTGTTGATGTCTCTGTAGGTGTGGTTGGCATTTGTGATGTATTCTTTGTAACGTGTTTGAAATGATCTGCCTGTCTGTCCTATGTAGAAATTGTTGCAGGTGTTACATTTGAGTTTGTATACGCCTATGTGGTTGTATTTGTTTGTTTGTGTTGAGATGTTTTTGTGGAGTGTTATTTGTTCTGTAGGCTATGCGATGTTGTAATTTAATTTCTTGAATGAGGTTGCAATTTTATGTCGAAATAGTTCGAAACATGTTAACAAGGTACGTTAAAATTTAACACAAAGTTCTTATCATACATATTCCGAAGTGATACAGTGTTAAAAGTTGTGTAATCAAGATGTATACATTTATTTTAGTTAAAATAGGCAGGCATATAGGCACTAAAATAGTAAAAATAGGCAATGAAATAGGCTTCGAAGAGTCCACTGCAAGAATGATGGATGTCATTTGGAACACATTTTCCAGGAAACGCAATTGAAAGTTTGAAATGCTTAGCGCTCAAAGCTTAACTGAGATTTTCCGATCATTACTGGACAATGACTATCAGTGTTAATGCCATATGTACATTCTATATGTCTTAAGCTATGCATTGACAGTCTTGGTTCATTTTCGACAAGAAAGTGACATCCATCATTCTTGCAGTGGACTCTTCATTTATTATTAATAGAAACAGACAAAAATTAGACAGATAGGCTACTTAATAAACTATCCTTGGTTACATGTCACAAGATGCAGCAGTGGTGGTGGTGGTGGTGGTGGTGGTGGTGGCGGTGGTGGTAGTAAATATGACGACGCTTTCAACTGCAATGATTTTATTCAACGTCGAAATTCTTCAAAATGGGTGAGAAATGGCCAACAAATTTTGCGTGGAGTTCTTTATCAAGAACAGAGTTCTTTTACATGCAATAAATCTAACGTGACTCACAGCTTTATTCTCTCGGGAGGAAACCATAATAGGAATGGTATCGTTATTATTTAATATCCGATGCCCTCGGCGACATTTGAAGCCGCGAACTTCTGATCCATCGACTAACATGGTAACCACTAGATGGAGGGTGATCATTTCGAAAATCTTCCCAGATAACGATCATACAGTATTTCGTTATTTGTCTAGAGATTGTAGACCCGACCGTTCTGTTGCTCTTTTCCCCAGAGTGTCTTGCATTCTGCTGAAGACAAGAATTTCTACTTGTTTCAGGGTCGAGTAAATATCGGAAAACATAGTAGCCTACAGTACGCTTGTATATACTCAAGAGGACCCGTTTGTTTAGTTTAACTCGAATAATTGCATCGTGCTTGGGAGGAATGCACTTCTTATCCATTTGACTTTTATGTTCCCCGAAGTCCTGAAGTCTGTCGGGTCACAAGCGACCCCCAGTGATCCCTTAAGTTAATGATGTCAAAGCAAGCGCATTTTTCTGACCTTGAAGTCGTGCGCGGGCATCAAGCGCTAAATATGGAAAGAGGAAGGGTTGTGTATATGAATAAGTACCCTGCTGGATTAAGAAAACAGTGGTGCAGAAACTTCAAACGAAACGTGAAATTTTATGTCGTTATTTTTATATGGCTTCTTCTGTTTGATATTATCTATATTGTCTGTAAAATAAAAATACTAATACCAATTTCTTAATATTGCAATTGTGTTTTAAATGTTAATAACATAATAAAGAGTTAAGAAGAAATATTCACATAAATTCCATAGTAGTACAACTATACTGTACTAAGTGGATGAAACACATCCTTCATAAAGAAAGTGATATCCGAAGAAAAGAGATTGAGTATGACATGATTAGCTGGAGTTGGTATTGATGGTACCTTTAGCCTTATAAAAGTAATCAATAAACTAATGAAAACAATATTACAGTACAAAACAAAGTTACCTAGGTGCTGTATATGTTTTAAGTGTAACTAATATTCCATAACAAAACTCTTATCGCATTATGCTTTTGAGGTGATATTGGTGATCAACTTCCTATCATCAGAATATTAAATAATTTTCTCGAAATGTGCTGAAGCTATAGAGCTGACATTTTTACAACACACACGCACGTATCTTTTGCTTATGATGTAACAGTAGTTGCTTTGTTCATTAATTTCCTTACAGACAATTTTCATGCGTATATTTTTAAAATTTTCAATACACTATCTTCAGTAATACGTATTTACGGTGTATTAGATTTACGAAAACATTCTGTAAGGCTACTAAATAAATAGGCCTATATCTGAAAATTTCACTTTTCTATAAAAAAGTTGAGAAAATATTTCTTTTGAACAAAAAAATCAAACTTGTGAAAAATGAACATTAAAATTAAAACTTACAATCTTATAATGCACACATACTTCTCAGACAAATCTAAAAATTAACATCGATACAATTTTAATAAGTTCTCTTCCCTTTATCTATTGAATCAGTGCTGGCCATCCCTGAATATAGCTCGACATAGCGGCATATGCTACCTTTTTCGTCTGTCTCTTTCCTTTCCGCTGTAAAGCGCGCGCTTGCTCCTATGGGCATCAATTGACATGACTGCCTTAAGTGGATATTCTCAGCGGACTTTTATAGGGTGCACCAGGCCCCTCCTAATACTTTATCCAACTAAATCTGATTTAAACCTAAGAACACCACCAACACCCAGACAATACGTACCGAGAAACAATTTCTAACGTCCACACCTTTGGAGTCATTGTTAGCGCGTCTGGTCGCGAAACCGGAGTGGCCCGGGTTCGGTTCCCGGTCGGGGCAAGTTACCTGATTGAGGTTTATTCCGGGGTTTTCCCTTAACCCAATACGAGCAAATGCTGGGTAACTATCGGTGCTGGACCCCGGACTCATGTCACTAGTATTATCACCTGCATCTCATTCAGACGCTAAATAACCTGAGTTGTTGATAAAGCGTCGTGAAATAACCTACTAAAAATAATAAAAAAGAACAGTTTCTAACAAAGCAAAATTCCCTTGTCAGAGTAAGAAATCGGACGCTTTACTCCTATCATTGCTAACTACTAGCTGGGTATTCACCTTAAAATCTCTGAACCACTTACTGTATATTAGCGTGATACTTTCTATTCTCAATTTCGTCATTAGAATGCCCTCTATAACGGGTGTACACAGACGGCATTTAGCATCCCCCCTGTAAACCATGTTGCAATCTGTCTTCTGACTCAGCAACAAGGATCCGATCATGAGTAGTTACTTGTCGCTTCCATTCCCTTAGCATAGTGGTTCCCAAAGTGGGGGTCGCGACTCCCTTGTGGGTCGTGTAAAGTTCTGAGGGGGGGGCTCCGCGAAATGATTTACAAAATAAAACAAAAACATTTATTTTGAATTTCGAAATATAAACAACGTTGAACATAAAAATAAAAAATAAATATTTTAGCAGTTATAAAGTAAAAAATAATTAATATAGTAAGTATGGCAGCTTTCACATCGTAGCCCCTCAAATCTGGAATAAGTATTCGGCATACACACAGTGTTATCATTTTCAAGTTCGAGATTTCTCGCTTTTGTTTTGATGATAATCATATATATATAATTCTTTTAAACCGTATAAATATTTTTGTCATATAGCAGAAGGACAGTGTTTTACACATACCAGTTTTCATTATTGTACAAGACACAGTAGGGCGGCCGGGTAGCTCTGTTGGTAGAGCAGCTGGAAGGTCCGGGGTTCGATCCCAGGTAGTGGCAGGATTTTTCTCGTTACCAAACTTTCAGAACGGCCCCAAGGTTCACTCAGCTCCTATAACATTGAGTACCTGGTCTTTCCCGGGGGTAAAAGGCGGTCAGAGTATGGTGCCGACCACACCACCTCATTCTAGTGCCGAGGTCATGGAAAGCATGGGGCTCTACCTCCATGCCCCCCAAGTGCCTTCATGGCATGTGACGGGGATACCTCTACAAGACACAGTAAGCTTAATGGAGAAAAGAAATGTTGAATATTTGCAAAATATTTATTGCTGTAAGCTGTACCTACCCTTTAAATGCTAGTAATCCCAGCGCCGACACTGCGTGGTCTACGGAAAGAAATGTAAATGAGATGTTATGTCAGACAGAGTGAATAGTTTTAATTAAAAAAATAATTTAGCATTACAATTACTGCAATATAATTAACTTGAGAGTGATATCACAATATAAATGTGCTGTATATAATATTTGCATGCACTTTAGAAAAGTGTGACAATAAAATCCTCTTGCTAACAGTCTGTACGTGTTACATTATAGTTCATGGGAACTGCTGTAAATCTCCTTTGTTGAAATGGAGTTGTACACACGCTCAGAAATCCCAAGCGAGGATTGTGTTCTTGTTTATCAGTTGACTTCAAATAGGAAAACCAAACTCCGATGTACTTTGACAAACTTGGAACATTCTTTCAGCAACATGCTTGGAGTTAGTTCTGCTTATTTGCGGAAAACTACATATAACATCCAGCCTGCCTGCCCCTCCCTTCTCAAACGGTCTTGGTGTTGTTGGAAACTATGTCATCGATCTGAACAAAGTTGGAGCTATAAAACAAACAGCTTGGCGAGATATCGTTCCTTGCTTCACAATTGTCCTCTCACTTCTGTTGGAACCATTCGAGGATGAACTGCTTCTTCCTCACATTCCGGACCATGTAAACCAGATTCGTCTTTGTCACTACTTTATTTTTATACGACTTGCATTCTTTGAAAATACTGGCAAGGTATAAATTTCTTCCTCGTATTACCAGTCTCCATCTTTTATTAAAACTGTTTATTTCTTTAAGATTCGACTTCTTTTTTCACTGAACATCAAATTTCTTTTAAGAAGTAACTTGATTTTATTATTGTAATTTATTATTTTCTGATGAAAAAATCTTACTAAGAAAACAAAAGACGAACTTGAGCGTACAATCTGCAACTTAGAACAACCAGCAAAGTCATTTTAATTTGGAGATATCGATACGTAAATGTGAAGTTATGGTTCTCTCTGTAAAAGATCATAACATAAATAAAATGTTGTGTCAGTTCAGTTCTTCGACAAGTGATTACCGAGCGAATTGGCTCAGTGATAATTAGGGCTCGGATTTGTAAGTGATAAAAATCGTGAAAATATGTGACAAAAAGAAAACATATTTAATTTATTTTATTAGGTTATTTTACGACGCTTTATCAACATTTTAGGTTATTTAGCGTCGGAATGAGATGAAGGTGATAATGCCGGTGAAATGAGTCTGGTGTCCAGCACCGAAAGTTACCCAGCATTTGCTAATATGGGTTGAGGGAAAACCCCGGAAAAAACCTCAACCAGGTAACTTGCCCCGACCGGGAATTGAACCCGGGCCACCTGGTTTCGCGGCCAGACGAGCTAACAGTTACTCCACAGGGATGGACTAGAATCTGAATAAGGACTCCTGCCGTTTCTTGCACTCGTCTGCAGTGTGAGTACAGTCTTTATTCCAGAGCGCTCCCATCTCGTAGATCTAATATTCAATAAAGGTACTACTTACTTACTTTAGCGACACCGTTCGTATACACTATTTTTCAATTTCTTCCTAAGTGATTTCCACCCAGCCTGCTATAGATTACCCCTCACTCTCCAGAAGTTTGGTTAGGTTAGATTACGTTATGTTTCGTTAAGTTAGGTTCGCCCTTAAGCCTTGCAACTACACTTTCTGGACTTGATTTGCTTTTTGATTATATATAATGCACTTTCTACTTCTCTTTTAGGTTATCAGTTAATCCGGACTTTTTTTTTAGTTGGTTATTTCATGACGCTGTATCAACTACTAGGTTATTTAGCGTCGATGAGATTGGTGATAGTGAAATTGTAGTTGACGAGATGAGGCCGAGGATTACCATAGATTACCTGGCATTTACCTTACGGTTGGGGAAAATCTCTGAAAAAATCCAACCAGGTAATCAGCCCAAGCGGGGATCGAATCCGCGCCCGAGCGCAACTTCAGACCGGCAGGCAAGCGCCTTAACCGACTGAGCCACGCCGGTGGAATAATATAAGAAATACAATGAAATTATATCAAATATGTGTAAGCAAAAGAAAGTGATGAATATCACAATAATAATACAAGAAATACAATGAAATTATATCAGGTAAAACATACAAGATTCGGTTAACTAGAAAGTGCAAGAGCCGAGACACCTTTAAAAAAATAATAAAATGAAATGAAAAAGTATTAAATAGTACAATTGTAAAATAAATACAAAATATTATGCAATAATACAACGAAATAATATATAATATACTATATTTTAGTTCTAATTGATTTATTGAATTTTGAAAGACTGAAAGATTCCTAACTTAGAAATATATATATATATATATATATATATATATATATATATATATATATATATATATATATTAATTTCATGTAAAAAATGAAAAACATCAAAATCAAAAGTGAATATATATATATATATATATATATATATATATATATATATATATATATAATAGTCTATGGAGCCAATTTTGAAATCAATTTACGCATGCTACCATCCACTTGGAAATTAGTAAGCGACGAGCTTCAAAAAACAACTAATGTTATCTGCATATAACCGGATACTGTCAAGGAACTTATGTTATTGGACGAGTCCATGTAAATGGAAGAGTTTGTTATTTATGTCTATCCCTTAATAAAACACACATAATCGCACAATCATCGAGATTCGGTGAATCCTCTGCCACATTTTTTTTTTTTTTTTTTTTTTTTTTTTTTTTTTTTTTTTTTTTTTTTTTGCGATAGGAGAGAGTGAAAATATCCTGACATAATTAACTACTAACGTTTCCGTTATGAACAAGTTATTCCAACTCACTTCTGCGTTCAGTATTTCCTGATTTCGAAACAAAAGTAAACTCTAACGATGTTCGAGGATGCTTGTCCAATGGGAAATTGTATTATCTCCCTCACCCTCTGAAAGCCCTGCACACAAACTCTGTGAGCACATACCTTGCATACCAGCAGTGCCGACAACTATTGTACATAAAAAGGTAATTACTTTAGCCTCAGACTATAACAGCCAGCCTGGCAGGCAGCCTCTAGGTACAAACACGGACTTACAAGCTTGCATGGCTACTTGATTCACTGGACCATCTCCTTTTACTTCCAGTTTCCGCTCCAACAGGGAAGAGTAAATTCTCCTTCCCCCCCCCCTCCTCCTACTGGCCGCGCCCTGGATTCTAGGGGTCTCAGTCCGGCGCAACAACATATCAAGCAAGCAATGGCAGCTTTTCAGTGTTACGATATTAGTTAAACCTTTGCCCAACCAGCGAGCAGTCCCCAGAGGCAATGCTGGGAAGTGAGGTGTGTGCGTGCGTGCGTGTGTATGTGACTTCCACCGTCGTATATCGGCTTCTCTTTCCAAACAACAGTGGCGTAAAGACCTATTTAGGACATTATAAAGTAATAATAAATAATCGTAATTATCGTTCCTAATTAAGGAGAAAGCAATGTTGGATTATTCAAAAGAGGCATAATTAGAATATTTTCCATGGCTAGTGATGAATATGTTTCACAACATTTCGTTTTGTTTCCAAAATGGAATATAAAGCAATTGGCTAAAGAGATATACAGGCTGGGCAAAATAAAACTGGCACGAAAAATCTGTAATATTTACTTGTATTATGGGTCTGCAGCAATGAACATTCTTTGAAGAAAATTAATGTCTAATAACTCATTGTTGCATCGAAATCACGGCTTTCTGCATTGCCAAGCATTCGCTTTTTTTGAGGCGGAGAATCACTGTGCTTCCATTTTTTCGACTGCCGTTTTATCTCTGGTATGTAGTAGTGGATCCAAGTTTCATCAGTGGTCACAAAAAGTCGGGCCTATTTTCTCTAATCGAGCTAGACAATCCCTCGAAATTTGACATCGGATATGATTTTGTTTTTTTGTGTTTAACAAACGTGAAACCCACCCTGCGAAGACCTTGGACATGCCCAAGATATTGACTAAGATGTGGCGCACCCGTTCAGTTGAGATTCGCATAACCTTGCTAATTTTCCTACACTCTCAATCGACGATTATTCAACACCATACCGTGAATTTTTTTCTACAATTTCTTCACTTGTTGCTGTTACTAGACGTTCACTGCGGGGATAGTCTTCCACGCTCTCTTGACCATGTTTAAGTAGTGCCGCCCGTTTTTTCACAGTCGAAAACGCTGGAACGAGTTCCGCCAGTGTAGCATCCATGTCTGCTTTAATTCTTGTTGGACACATTCCCTTTCTTATGAAATATTTAAGGACAGCACGAAGCTCGATATTTTCCATTTTTGCCACTTTGTTCGATGCGCTAATTAAACTACACAAAACGTAGCCAACATAAAATTATGATGTTTCGTGCTTGAACAAATGCAAAATGATCTCTAACAATGGCGGCATTGTTGACACGTTTTCAATGCTATCTATGTGGCAGGTCACGAACTTTTCAAACGCACCTCGTATACTCTAGATCAGTGGTCGTCAGCACTCGCTGAAATGGGTAGAGTGCTTGGAGGGTAAGAAACTATACTCCGTCGTGCACAAGGGATAGAGAGTCAGCATACCCGCCAGCAGCCACGAATGCATCCTAGGGCAGTGTCTTGTCCGGGGGTAAGAGATGTTAGCCCGATCGTGCAGTGTTTTGATGACCGCTGCTCTAGATGTAATTCATTAAACCTATGTTCAGAATTAATTATTGCTATCTATTTTTATGAGCACTATAAACATTGAAAGCATTTGGGAAGTGAAATTCTTTATATGTAGGTTCTTCAAGATTTATAGCTGGCAGAGACCCAACTCTTTTTACTGAAAGGCTGTTTTTACAAGATTCATGCAGCTAACTTAAATACTGCCTCACAATTTACCACATACAATGGAATTGTTGGCAGGCTTATAATATAATCTAAATCAATTAGAGAAAATTATTCGCTTAATTTGTTAATAATAATAATAATAATAATAATAATAATAACAATAATAATAATCATCATCATTATCACCATTATCCATGGCTACACCCTACACAGACCGACCAGCCGGCTGCTGGCCTCACGCCCACATGCCGAAGCAGAGGTGGACGATCATCCAACCAGAATGGAGGTATCGTGTGGTTAGCACGATGATCCCCCCTGCTGTTATAGCTGGCTTTCGTAACCGGATTTCGATACCTATTGTAGCTCCCCAAGTTCATTATAATGCTGGGTGGGAACCGGTCTCATAAACCGGCCGAAATTTTCATGAGAAAATTTCTTCTATGAGAACTCGAACCAGCGCGCATTACGTAACGCGAGTCTAATTTGCTTTTTCTCCATAACCATTTCTGTTTCTGACGTTTTCTCAAGTGGAATGTGGTTGTCGCATTTTTTCACATTTATATTGAAAGTTGGAATGAAATGGAATGGAATTTTCAGGAAGGGGACACTATGGCCCAGCACTGCGACCTGTTACGATCTATTGCGCTAAACCTCAAGCTAGGCGCATTCCCAAACCCACACCGTCTGACAATACTAAGGTTCGCTACGTACCCAGGTTTCGAGCAGGCAATCCCCTCGTCTCTAAAGCAGCCCCCTCCGTGCGTCGCCAGCTATGGAATGATGACGAAATGGAGAAATTGTGACGGAATGATATAAATACCTAAAGCCACCGGCGTAGCTCAGTCGGCTAAGGCGCTTACCTGCCGATCCGGAGTTGTGTTCGGGCGCGGGTTCGATTCCCGCTTGGGCTGATTACCTGGTTGGTTTTTTTCCGAGGTTTTCCCCAACCATAAGGCAAATGTCAGGTAATCTATGGCGAATCCTCGGTCTCATCTCTCGAAAATATCATCTGGCTGTCACCAATCCCATCGACGCTAAATAACCTCGTAGTTGATACGGCGTCGTTAAATAACCAAGTAAAATTTAAAAAAAATAAATACCTAATATGGGGAAAAAGAGAGAACCCCGAGAAGAACCCCAACTGCGACCTTGTCCGCCACAAGTGTAACTGGATTTTTCAATGAAAAACCCCTAACCTGATCGGGTCTCGAACCCAGGCCGCCTGCGTGACCACTCTGCCACCGCAGGGGATGTATTGAAAATTTGTCGCATTTACAGAAGTCGAGCAGCAAAATGCGACAGATGTGAATGTGGCTAAAGGATATATGTACGTGAACGACCACAAATATTATCAGAAAATACAGAGTCTAAATTTCTAAAATGTTATAAGAAAACGAACTCACAATTGGACAAAAATTACCAGATACCACAACAAGACTTATTAGAACTTAAATATGTAACAAAAGTATAAAAAAAGGTTACTAATAATATTTTTCAAACCAGTTTTATCAAAGTATTAAAAAAAAAAACAAAACAAAAAAAAAAACAAAAAAATTCTGCAGTTACATTATATGATAACCATAACATTGTTGTGGTCTCTATGACACCTTTAATATTTTTCCTGCATGTAATAAAATTCGATCATGTAACACCGTCACTAGAATTGTTGTCTTGGAGTCCACTTAAAGAAGAAGATTCTTCAACTCTCTCTTATTACTATTTAAAATCATCCACACCTCCACACCCTCTTACCTAGCATCTCGTTTTGATTACCTTTCACTACCTCGAACCCGGAACATGTACCTTCCCTCTATTCCTCTGCACAGAACATCCTTCTATTCATCATCTTTCAGCATATCTATTCCACGCCTCTGGAATTCTCTCCCTGACCATGTCAGAGACTGTCGGACAATATCAAAATTCAAATTTAAATTTAAAAAATCACATTCTAGTTCGTGGAATTGCTTGTTGAACACATGTCAGGTTGCTCAACTTCACCTTAACCCATGACACATAGTAAATATTGTAACTATGCTGTTGTAAAATTGAAAATTAATATGTAACGTATTTATTATTATTATTATTATTATTATTATTATTATTATTATTATTATTATTATTGTCAGTTATCAATATCATCATTGCTATCTCTGTTTCCTTTCTTTTTTCTTGTATTAGCTCGATGAGAGCTCTATAGTGTTCTCTCGACTCTGTTGACCCTCCATAGGGCTTTAACTTAATTTGTATTATTTTCATTAGCGTTTGTATTTCTTTTTTGTATTTATATGTGCTATCTGGTAGGATGGAAGAGAAGGCCTAATGGCCTTAATCCTGTCAGATTAAATAAATAAATTATTATTATAATTATTATTATTATTATTATTATTATTATTATTATTATTATTAGAAACACTTACTTCTGAAAAGTAGACTACTCTCAGACATGTAGAGTTGTTTATTTTAATACAATTAATTTTCTATTTGTCCTATATAAAATATATTAAAATTTACATAATGTTTTGTGACCTAATTTTTCCATTTTCAAAGAAATGGGCATTATTGTAGTCTACCTTTTGCACAAATGCATATTAAATCAGTGTACAAAATTTCAGAGTTCTATCACTAATGGTTGTGGCGTTATGAAATGATATGTGTGAAAATTTTCAAATTTTAGAAAATTTAATTTAAAGTAAAAAGTGAATTCTGAAAAATATTATTAGTAACCTTTTTTATACTTTTAGCAGATATTTAAGTTGTAATAAGTCTTGTTGTGATACCTCGTAATTGTGAGTTCATTTCCTTATAAAATTTTAGAAATTTAGAGCCTGCATTTTCTGATAATATTTCTGGTCGTTCACGTACATAAACCCTTAAACCGGGTATGCTCAGTCTCTGAATCCCGATTACGTTCTGTAATCACAACCTCCGAATGTAGAGCGTGCTGTTCCCCGTTCGAAGCTCGACGGATGGCTGCAGAAGGCAATTCAAGTACTTAGTAAACGCACGAACAGTGCGGGACAATGACACAGTCAAAACCTTCTGTAAGCAAACGATCATTCCGTACAGTGTGGGAGGAAGACTATTTTTGTTGTACGTTCGGTGAAAATGGAAAGTGATTACTATATTGTAAGGTACTGTCAGAATACTACTGAGCAACATTAAACTACATTATAGGCTCTGCTACCCAGAACATGCCGAAGTGACAGAGAAGCTGTTTTCTGTAATATAGCCTATTTTCATATACCAACATTATTATTATTATTATTATTATTATTATTATTATTATTATTATTATTATTATTATTATTATTATTAGACCTATTATTATTACCATTATTATTGTTATTGTGGTGATTTTATTCCAGCAGAAATAGATATTTGATAAAATAATTTTTCAGGGGTGCAACGTGCACTACAGCTTCAAGAATTGAAAGCACTTCATGAAAGGCCAAACATTGAAGTGAGTCGAACAATTCAGAGTCTATGTTTTGGAGCAAGTTAGCCTATGTAGTATGTTGGGAATTAGCTAAGGCACTAAAACCCTTCACGGATGGTGAACTTGTAAAGAGATGTATGGTGTCTGAACAAAATATAGTTAATTATGTCTCTGTACTGCAACAGTTCAAATGTGAATTCACAGAACATAGTTTTAGTGATTTTAGACGTTTGGAGAGTGATATTAGTATTTTTGTTAATCTTTTCATAAATTTAGTACAGTCCGTGAGAGTGCAGTTCCAGGACGAGTTAATTGATTTACTAAGTAACGTAGAATTCAGAACTAAATGCAGAGAATATGACTTGACAAGCATAGAATTATTTAAAAAATGAACAAGATGAGCTTATTCGTTGCCACTATGTTACGTACCTTCGCCTCGACATATGTGTGCGAACAATTATTTTCGAGAATGAAGGTTACTAAATCCAAACATAGTTCCCGATTAACAGATGAGCATCTTTAGCGCATTGCAGTAAATTCGTTGGAAATAGATTCCCGATTACTTGCAGAAAAGAATGCAGATATTGAATAGACTGCAAAGTAGACTATATGGTGGAATATGAAATTGTTATTATCTATGATATTATTATATCATAACTATATTAAATATAATAAATAATGTAATAACTGAATATTGCAGTGTACTATACTCTTTCCTTTTTCAAATTCGGTTTATTATCCGTATTTGTAAGAGTGTAAGAACTATGCTATGGGCGGTGCTGCAATGTACAGGGACATCATTTTATTTTTACTAACATTTTTAATATTAACCTGGCTATACCTTTAGAGAACCGGAAATACAGTTTGCTACCCCCTTCCATAACTGTAGTTCGATGATACTGGCGTAAAACACAAACAAATCACTTTGCTAGGTATAGGAGGGAAGAAAAGTAGCTCATCCATTTACGTAAACTAGGAAATATCGTGATTTTGAGTTCGATAATTTTCATTACGTTTTTGTTTAATCAAAATATAGTACAGTATTAACAATAAGTGTTTTTACTATGAACTGAGCTATCCCTTCGGACATATTCATTATGCAGTGTATATTATACTGTCTGCAGCACATTAGCGTACAATATAGAGAATGAAGTTAAATTGAAAAATACTCTTAATATGAATATTTAAACACATTTTTTAAAATGGTGGCCGTTCATTTCGATACAGGCTTCAGTTCTTTTGTGCATATTATCGCACTATAGATTACTGCATCTAATTCCAATTGTCAGTTTCGTCCTTTGTACTAGTAACTCATGTTGAAATAATTCTGTACCTACTCTATAAAAGAGTACCTTACGTACGGTACTGTAAATTCAATCTTCACTTCTGCCCGACCCGCACAGATAAAATTACTCAGACATGCTATCTATTCTCCGTCCAAGTGGTTATGCCGCAAGATCGTAGAAAGGGAGGAAATCACGTGACAGTTAATTACTTAACGAGGCCCTTTTATTTAAGTTATTTTAAACAGTTGTATAATATTACATAAACGTCCAATTCCTAACAGAAATTAATGTTTTCAGAAAAGAGCTAAGACAGCCCAGCTTTTACAGAGGGGCCAACAGAAGCAGGTGGGGGAAATCTGGATGCGACGTAGGCAAACGGATAGTACCTGTGCGAAAATATGATTCAATATTGAAAGCTCTTTCGTCACTGGAAAACACGAACATATTTCTGGAACGTACTATACTCGCTAACTCAGTGCTGTTTACGCTGTGGGTCTTGGATCTGTGTGGAGGAACTTCATTAGTAGAAGGGGTGGGAGTGAAGTACATTCAAAAGCTCAGGTACAATAAAAATTGAAGTAAAAATAAAATGATGTCCCTGTACAATGCAATGTAGGCACCTAGTTGCGGAGGCTAGTCCGTAAAAAAATATACACAGTGTGTGTTATGCAGTGCAGCATCATCCGTGTAATCGGGGCTTTTACAATTTTGAGCATACCTGCCTTAAACTCTGGTTCATGCCCTCCCTACACAGGATTCGAAAGCTGGAGAGTACGATTGTGGTTTCTATGCATGGGTCTTTGCCGCTGCTTATAACACGGTGAGCTATGTTTGATGGCTACCTGTCTGAATAACAATAGGAATTAAGGAATATATAAACACATTTTGACGAGAATGCAGCGTAAATATGCGAGTTATGTGTTGTAACAGATACGAAGCCAGCTGCGATGCACGCCACTTATATGGGTCTTATAAATATTTCATTACCTCGCTTGGAGGTCACTGCACCCGAAACTTGTTTAAAAGGCGTGTTGCTGGATCCGCACAATGCCCACGCTCCAACGTGATTGCTACCGCACCGGATTTCGTATGGGATTTTATTTCTCTTCTTGATTTGTAGGCCGATTAAGGAAAGGGGACAAAACTTATTAAACATGTATGTCCATGTTACTCCACAGTCTCTAGCACGTAATGCGTAATTCATAAGCTGACAAAGTACTTCAGATGATATAATATATTCTGAGAAATGCTGCTCCACATAGTTTTTATGGCATTAACGTCACAAAGTTTGCCAAGATTAGAATCTTACACCCCCGGACATCTATATATATATAATTTGAACTGGTAATGGAAATTACGGGAAAACGGCTAAATGGATTTTAATAAATGACCTCTCATTTTGAAGCTTGGAACTCAAAGTTTTTCAGAAAAATAATAGTTTTCAGTGAGATGTTAATTTTTCAACATAATTTTCCTATTTTCCAAAATCCATCTGTCGTCAGTTTTGAGAACTAGCTAATTGCATTTCAGAATAAAACAAAACACACACTACAGTAAACAATATTACACGAAGGCCATGGTCTGCAAGAATGTTGGCTTATTTAGAGCTCAAATTAAATTGGTTATTAAAAATTTCAAGACTTATTAAAAATAATTTACAGGTCTGATTCTGTGGTGTGTAACTTTCTGAGTACAGCTGTGTATTGGATATTAAGAACTACAAAACTTGAGGTGGTTTGATGACATTATTACCATTAGAAATAAAATATTATTATAGTTAACGCTATGCTGTGACTATTTTTCATTAATTGTACATATTAATGCTATATTGATGATATGAAAGTAAATCGTTTTGGGGTTATATAAGTAGATGTAGAGAATATCTTAAATTAGATCTTGATTTCTATAATTTACTGAGAGGCGGCTATATAGTATATACAGTATATGTTACTGAAAACTATAAAACTTACGTTATTAAAAATCAAATATTTTTATAGTTATTAATCAAGGGGATTGGGTCTTCTTCATATATTTAATCGCGGTGTGGTGTAGATATTTATATGCGTGATTCTTTTCAGTATTGGCTCGAGAGAGCGCAAAAATTACAGTTCCTAAGGAAAGATCAAAAGATATTACTTACTGATAAAATAAGAGGCCTACAAGATTTTGTAGTCTTCCGATCATTTCAGCAAGACCTCTTAGCAGGATAAAATGATTTTACTCTCTACATTTCAAGATAGTTTACGAAACATGCAGCAGCTATGCTAAGATGCTATGTCTATTGTTCGAAAGCATAGCAAACCTGACATTTTTTTTAACCTTCACCTACAATCCGCAATAACCTGAAATAGCTATTGCTTTACTCCCACAAGAAAAACCGACTGATCGTCCTGACATTGTTACTTGAGTTTTCGCTTTCAAACTAACAAACTGAAGGTGTATAGGTTCAAGAAAAAGTATTTGGCATAAAAAAACCATTCAGAGGGAGTGTGTTTCATTATTATGAAACAAATAACTTTCAGAATGTCTGGTATTCTTCATTGAAAATATATCTGAAAAATTTTTATTTGAACGTCTAATGAACTTAGTTTGCAGCACTTGCTGCACAAGCCACTAGTATTGATATAATTTACTTACCATTCATTTTGGTCACTTTTATCGATTATCCGATAAATACGGCTCGTGGAAAAGTTCAGTTATGAAGAAATCAAAATCTCAAAAATGACTATTACACTTTTACTACGTCATACTAATTTTGACCAATAAAACGGTATGAAAGGAAGTCTTTCAACCAATCATGGCTGCTTATCGCACATTTTTTCAGAGTAACAACAGATTTTCGAAACGCGTCATAGTCAATAGCTTCTTCAAGATGTTCCTCCGGTAACAAGACGCGGAATGTAATTACTTCCAGGATGATGGAGCCTCCTCATTTCTCCCTCGCCGTAAAACTCACCTGGCTCAGCAATTCGCACAGCCCTATCATTTGGCCATCAAGATCGCCAGACCTAACACCCTTTGATTACTGCATCTGGGGTTAAATGAAAGACATCGCGTACCAAGTTAAGGTACAAACACGCGTGAGTTGTTTCCACGCCTTCTGGATGCCGCGACAATAAGCAATGATCGTGTTCGCTGCGAAATGCTACGCGCGCGGTTCATACCCGAGCGACCTGTTGCGTTGAGATGCAAGCAGACATTTTCGAAAATGTTATTTAAATCCAGTTAAAATGAAACACATTAATAGAGTAAGTGCTTAGCAAGCATTTTTATGTTAAAACAAACTAAAGCTACAAAACCAAACTAAAACCACAAAATCAAGGAATTGAAACAAGTGTTGTCTTTAGAATGATGAAGTGTTTGTACGAATATTATTATTTGCATTCTTTTTTACTGAAATTATGAAAATAAAGTTTTTTTCTCCTGTTTTGAAATTACTCTAACTCCTTAATTACGAATATGATTCCACTAGTTTATTTAGAGTTTGTTTCCAAATAACCCAATCACCTCCCTTAGTGGAGGAGGACTTTGTGAATCACCCTACGGCCCTAGATGGCTGTGCATTTCCACTCGTGGCTGGAGATCATAATAATAATAATAATAATAATAATAATAATGATTTATTTAACCTGGCAGATAATGGAAATGATGACGGAGAACAAGTGGAATAGTAACATATAACCCAGGCCTGGGCACTATTAACTCAAATGGGGCATTCAAATTTTCCCTTAACTCCTCATTCCACTTACCCCGGGTGAGACGAGTACACAGGAAGTAAGTATTGTTCAGTGACGAATTGTAGGGTAAAGTTGCCTAATTCCGTGACATATTTAATAAAGTCTATATTTATGCCAAAATTATTATAAAAATTTTCAAATAACACCTAAATGTCGTTATTTGGACCTTTAGCTACAGTTTTTACAGCATTCAGTGTTAACAGTTTCACAAGTTTGGTATATAATATATAATTCTTCATTGTTATACAGTGGCTCCTAAATCCGTGACAGGGATCCAAATTCCGTGATAGTGGTTTCCTAATTCCGTGGGTGATATCCTAATTCCGTGATACTAAAATAGTCCTCAATAACTGCTCAGAAAACAAATGTGTATTTGGAAAAACACGTCATGGTATATTGTTTTAATATGGATTAAACAAGAAATTATAACATAGAAAAAGAGCCTAAGTAACAAATTTCATAGAAAATACTTGTGTAACTACAGGAATACATACTGCATATTAATATATTATGAACAAAATAAACTGAAAGTTAAATTCAATACAAAATTAAATTTGAATAAATTGAATTATAAGACAATTATTTCCCATTATTTATATTCGTAACAACAGCAGGAATTAAGTTAAATATATGCCCTATTATTTTATTATAATTATAATTAATGTTTTCTATAACTTTTTTCTATTATTATTTCCACGGACTATTTTCTTTCATAGACATTAATTTTCACAATTTAGCGTTGGCATCACTGGTCGAGTGAGCCAGGAAGGAGAAATATGAAAATAAATCCGAAAATGGGAAAGCTCCTGTAGCATTGTTATTGTCTCACAATGTTTAAATAATCATACATATTGATTCAGCTGACTTTAATCTACAGTAATACGAGTATATCATTTTTATAATGCTATATTAATTCTTACCTCAAATATAAAATTTTTCTTCAGGAGCGGTCACAAGAGAAAGAAAAACTTACTGGTCAACCACCTTTCACTGAACAAAAGCTTCTGTAGTCGACTGCTTCTATTCAAAAGGCGGGTAGTCAATAGAATTGAAAAGAAGACATCTCCTGGCATCTATTAGGTATTTCAAAAACTTAAAAGTCGGAGACCACAACCCCATGGCAGTCAATTGAAATTTTATCACGGGATTAGGGGTATCACGGAATTAGGCACCTTTACCCTATAAAGCTTTTACGAAGTTTCGGCACTCGCTGGTCGCCTGAAATCCACCACTGATGCACAGTGACTACTGTGTGTTTATTTATAAGGCATATAAGCGAAAAGGACTTGGGCGGGAGTTTATGAGTTCCATTTCGCTTCCCCGTTGTGCCCAGGGCTGATAGGGTAAAGGTTGGTAATATTGTGATAGAGTAATATTGTGTTAGTTCTTTTTGAGAATTCATTACAGTTTCACTGGTTTTGTGCAGAAACTTGTCCAAGAACATTCCCAAAAAATCGATCTTCCTCTCGCTCACTAAAATTGTAATAAATTCTCAAAAACAACTATCACAATATTACTCATATCACAATATTACCAATCTTTACCACATAACCTGTTCATACTTCGGAATTTGAACTTAGATCTTTGACATTCGTCCGAAGTTTCCACAACCTTGGCTTTATGGCTGTTGTTAGCTTTACCATCACTGCCTAAAGAAGTTTCCATCCCATCTACGTGTACTCGTGCAGTCTGTTAGAGTTACCGAGAGGGTGTAGAAAACGGCTCATGTGACATCGTAAAATGTCGCATATGCATGCGTATGTTGCGCTTTGCAACTAATTGCGTGCAGGGAGTTGCGTGAGGTGCGTGCCGGGCGTCGTGCCAGGGGCCCCGCCGTTCCTCCACTCCAGTCACGTGATTTGGGCTTTTATTTATGAAGGCTTGCCATTATATACTGTATACACTCGTTTCCTTCTCATTTTTTTATCTACCACAACTTTTCCTACTTAATTTCATTTCCTGCGTATCCTTTGCATGCATCAGACGACTTGCATGTCCCCGAAACAACCCTCTCTACCCCTCTTCTTCCTTACAATTCGACATCATTATCACCATCTGTTGATAGTTACAGGGTAATAAATATCAATGGAGCTTGGAAATGTTGGCAAGCCTGTGTAACCAATTTAGAGGCAAACATTCACGTAGCATGTGACTGCGGAAAGCTGGACCCCATTCTGTGGTTTTGTGGATCGATCGTGTGCGTGATTTAAAACGATGACTGGAAGATTAAAATCGAGGAGAAAATAGACGATGAGATTCATAACGTTTCAAAGAAAGCTGCATTCGTAATTGTGCAGATTGTTATCACCATGACGACCCCTTTTATTTACGCTATAATTTCATTTATATTCAGTTTTTGCGAAGTGGAAAGTGTGGTGAATGCATCGGCATGTGTTGGTGTGTATTGCGAAACGAATTGTCAGCGAATTATATGATTTTCATTAATCATTGCCCGGTTATCTATACAGAGTGAACCGTAAATAATGTCATTAATTTAAGGGGGTTATTCTTTGAGATATTTCAAACCAAAAAGTTGAAATACAATTTTGTCCGTTTTTGCTTTCTTTCCGAGATAAAAATTGTTTTATATGAAACATTTCATTACGTGTTTTGGATAAGCCATTGATTTAATTCCCAATAATATCAGCCAATTTTTAAGAGAGTAGGGTATTATAATAACAGATGATTGAACGTATTTTAGTTTTGTCCTTTAAATGTGCAGAAATTTGATCCGAACTTATGTAACATTTTGAAAACCCTTTTCAGAACGAAAAGTTATATTTGTTCGGACAAAATTTCTGCACATTTAAAGGACAAAATTAAAATTCTTTCAATAATCTATCATCATAATAGAAGACACACCAAAGAATTATGAAAATAAAAAAATAAATAAAAAAATACTTCATACGATAATCTTTAGACCTCCTGTGACTCCCTGAAAAATGCACTCAGGGACTTAATTTTTTTTTTTTGTTGATGGTAGAAACTACAACGCAACTTTTGTACACTCTTACGTTTTTAATTTCCTTTTTTTTCGATACGCCCTAGTGAGTAATCGATGTTTTCAGTTTTAACTTACACGCATAACAATCCGCGCTACAAAACTACTTGCTTGTTTCTTATCTCTTTCTCTTTGACGTAGGGCAGACTCGGATATATTATTCGTCCACTGTATACAGTCGGGAACTAGAAAGTTTGCGAGAGGAAGGAGTGCGTAAGAAATGAGATAAGGAAGCATTAAGTGCTGAGCAAGCTGCAATATTAATCAAAAAATACATGCTATTAACCATTCAGAGAAACATTCATTGCATCCCGACGGTTATTGTCTGTTAGTGGCAAGCTCGTGTCGCTGATTTTAACTGAATAGTGGCGTGTAGTGACTACGAGACCTTGGGCCAAATTTTTATCTCTTTCTGCAGCTGAGACTGATACATAACCTCCTTACTACACTTCGTATCCCTGTCGCAAACTCTCCACTTCCCAAGAGTAGTTGCTTCCGACTACTTCTCTTACGATAGATTCTCAGAAGATTTTGCGAGCTTTATGATTCTTAAATCGGCTATAGGTTAAAGATTTCTCTTTGATTCTCATTCCAGGATTACTCATCGACACCCACTGGTTAAGCTAAGATGTAAATACTGGATAGGCTCAAAAAATATCTGCTTACCTTATATCATTTTATAGAGCAGATGTTTATCGGCTTTTCTATCAAAATTTTTTCTGACACAGACCCCACAAGAAGATGGTGACTACTCATTTTTAAGTGGGTTATTTTACGATGCTGTATCAACATCTCAGGTTATTTAGCGTCTGAATGGAATGAAGGTGGTAATGCCGGTGAAATGAGTCCGGGGTCCAGCACCGATAGTTACCCAGCATTTTCTCGTATTGGGTTGAGGGAAAACCCCGGAAAAAACCTCAACCAGGTTAATAGCCTGACCGGGATTCGAACCCTGGCTACCTGGTTTCGCTGTCAGATGCGCTAACCGTTACTCCATAGGTGTGTACACCGCTCATTTTCACCCCCAAACAAAATACAGGTATAACAATGTAGCTTATTTGTCTCAGAGTACACCCTGTTAGCCAGGAATATTTATTATGCCATGACAATTGAAAATTTCTATTTTGTCTTCTTCCATCCGCTACTTTAATATGTAAATGTGGTGTCGATCTCCTGTCTTTGTAAGCGCATTGTATTTCATACTTCCAACTTGAAAACGGTTTTTGTTTTAATTCTACAAATAATGACAATTTTTTCTCAGTACGAGTCATTTCACACAAAATTAATATATAACATATACACGCATGCACTTTTGATTAAACTAACACTCAACAACGCAACTCATTCACAGAATACCAATATAGCGCAACGTAAGGTGACCAGATTCGCATCGATAAAAAAGAGGACACAAATATTAAAAAAGGAGGACATTGTTCGAAAAAAGAGGACAGAAAATAATATGTATTTAGATTTAAGCTTAGGCCTATAAGAGGCCTACACTTTAAATTACGTCAATATCTATTTTATTACAAAATAATTACAGTATGGCTTTAGGCTCATATCATACTTAAAAGTATGTTAATATCTATTTTATGACAAAATAATTATGATAAAACTTAATAATGATTTTACAGTCAGCTACATATGTATGGAAGTTCGATCGTTGGCAAAGGGTATATTCCGTCGATGCTGCTTCCACCTACAGGCAAAATACTTGAGAAAGGCGTCAAATCAGATAATTTCAAAATATCAGGCATACAAGTTACGAAAAGGAGGACATTTCTTGATTTTTTTTTTAAATCCACCCGGGCCCCGAACAAGGCCTGAAAAGGAGGACATGTCCGGACAAAAAAGGACGTCTGGTCACCCTAACGCAACGTATTATTGCTAGCCGCGTTTCGTACCGACATGTAGCGAATCTATACCCTTCCGCGGCCCTCCCTTAGAGGCTTCTGCCACAAACTTCGCACTGAACTCTCCATTCTGGAATGACTGCCAACAGTGAACTTAATATATAGAAGGATCGGAGTGCAACCAAGTGTTACGATACATCGTTATTACGAACTTATAGGCGTACTGTTACTAGGTATAACTCAAAATTGTTGGGTAGGCTAAGCCTCAAAAGCCTTTTAAGAGCTTCGCCACTGCTGCCACCAGATCAGCATCTCAAAGACTCCGTTTGTGTCTGTAGTTAGAAGAAAGAGGAGGCGGCGGCGTTGAAAAAGTGCAGGAGCCTCTGCATACCGAGTACTTTCAGGAATCCGCTGCAGCCGGACGGCTCATTAAGCGAACAGCCGTTAATGAAAGCTGTGGGCGCTATCAGAAAGCCGTCCGCTGCGATTGATCACGTTTTCAATTATGCGCGCTCCGTGACAGAAGCTGTAATCAACCGATCAGAATTCCAATTCCGCCTCGGGCGATCTTTATGAGCCACAATGCAGTGAGATCGCAGATAGTCCACCTCAGCGGCCCCGTGACACTGACACTGTTATTACGTCCATTGTTTCCAAGAGATACAATCGCACGTCTCCACGCCGAGTTACACAACTATATCCGCAGTCTGTTTGGTCGGCCGAGTAGAAAACACGTCCACATTGCAAAGTATTGAGATCGGTATCCTTGAGATAGCCACAACTTGGATCTTTTAAAAACCAGTAATCTAGAGACGACGGCAATTCGGAAGGCGGTAGTCTGGTAGCGTTTGCGTCGAGAGAGACAGATAGAGAGGATAAGGCAGCGTACAACATTGCCACATCGACGCGCACGTGCGATGCAAATAGCGCAGGAGAGAATTTAAATTATCAAAAACAATAATGACCTTAGCCGTTGATTATTGTAAGCATGACACCAAAGAAATCTTCTTTCCTTCACTAACAATATTCTTTGCACGGTTCTCAATCCCATACCTCATGCTTCTGCAGTCGTTTCTTGTACGTTGGCAACGTTGCAGCCAGCATCAAGATGGCCGGCAGCGTTGTGCTCGTCAACGTTTTTAAAGTAATTATACACGTAAACAATATTTTCCGCACTTGCCTGTGCAATACTTGTTTTTTTACAGTCTCTTCTTCCATTTATTTATCTTACACACACACACACACACACACACACACACAGTAAATGTTAGTTTTACTTATTCAATGTATTGAAACACTCACACGTGAACAAACGAACTTGGGAAGTACTTGTTACAGACTGATTCCGATTGGTTCTGCTGTACAAGCTTGTGACGTCACATGCCAGAAATGCTACGGCGCATATAGCAGCCGACCGCCTTCCGAACTGCCATCTAATCTAGACAACACTAACTCTCCAAGTTATGTCGTGAAGAATGATGTGTTGAGGTACATAAGAAGAAAAATTGTAACGTCTTGATATTAAGGCGAGAGGATGGTGAAATTTGGCAAAAAAAGTTGCATTTTTTTCCAGAAAAGAAATTAATGCCTAAAACTGCATTTTGGGGTAATTGTTATTTGACTTTGGTACTTTGCAAAATGTTTATATGGCAGCCAGCACTGGGTTAAGAATTCCACAATTCCTTATCTTATATATTTTGTATTAATTGTAACATTTAATGTGACGACAGCTGAACAGAACGGTTACATTCTGAAGTTGTGCCATTCAATCGATCGCTGAGAGTGCACGAGGGTGTAAACAGAGTGGGGAGTGGTTCTCTTACCGTTCCCATAGGACGTCCGAACTAATAGCATTAGTCCTGGAGTCGGGAAGGGGATAGTCATAACACTAGCTTCGATCTTTCTCCCTTTCTCAACCATACGGTGTATTTTAATGTATATTCGTTATCATCATTTGATCCTCTTTGTATCATCATCATCATCATCATCATCATCATCATCATCTTATTAACGATGAGGAAGATGTGACAGACAATTTTTTTTATTTTCCTCTATGAAGGACACAGATCTTTTACGTGCCATCAATCTACAATATAAGAGCCACAGCTTTACTTCCCAACCCCGAAGGAAGTCGTGGTAAGGGTTTCAACGTCCTTTAGAATTTAGGCATATAACACATGAAGTGTAGACTAATAAATCACATAGATTATGCGAAACAATTCGAAGATGACTGAAATATAGATGACTGTTAGGTAAGGTAACGGTGCCTAGGAACGGGTTAGGGACGACCCTTTGCACGTCGGTTATACTGAGGCCTATTGTGCACCCCGAATTATGGGATAAATGAGAATGAGGTGTACCAGCCCACCGGCCGCATGTGACCTCTCATCCGCTCACCCAATGGGGCTCCCCTATCACCCGCTCTAAAGTTCATACCTCAAGGTGACCAAGCAGCATAGGATCCATTTCAACGAAGTGATCTTAAGGAATGAATCCTGGCAGAGATATTGCGGAAGGCTGGGAACCCAGAAACGGTTGCGGAGACGTAAGCAGACGAAGACATGCGACTTGACCTGAATATCTCTATAGAATGAGATGAATAAGATGAATGATATGAAATCTAAATTCTTTTTCTACACGGGTGGGGAAGGGAAATGGCAATGAGGCAATGGAAATTCCAACTCGGCATTTGCCTAAGTAACTGTGGAAAACCACAGTCAGGTTGGTCGGGGAATCGAACCACGGACCTCCCGAATGCGAGTCTCATGCGGAACGCATGAGCCACCTCGTTCGGTGACTGAAATATGATACAGTGAAAATTACACTTTTAATATGCTGAAAGCTAACGTCAGTAAAAGTTGGACTCAAGTTGATATGCCGAAAGAAAAGAGAAACAACAGAGATGACATCACTCGAGACTAGTTGCTGCATAGGATCTCCCAAACAGGAAAGAATACAAACATCAGAAAAGCATTTAAGATTTTCGACACAGCATAAAAAGAAGCCCATATATTTGAAACAAGAAACTTAGCTACAGCCATACGTTAAGATCAGAAATACTTTTCGTAATAATAATAATAATAATAATAATAATAATAATAATAATAATAATAATAATAATAATAATAATAATAATAATAATTAGACTTCGGATTTTAGGTAAAAACCTATTTTAATCCTTAAAAGGTAAGTTCATAAAAACTTGCAAGTACACGTTTCATATAAAACTATGCCTAAAATTGGTATTTTAATAGCACCTAAAAATGCCTATTTTGACGACAAAGCCTAGTTTGACCTATTAAGTATGTTTTATCTCTAATAGATCAAAACACCCATTCTTATTTCGAAAATTTGTATTTTAAATTCCGAATGTGTTCCTGGTTCTGTTGAAAAAAAAGTATGGAATAAACTGAAGCAAGTTCTGCAGAGAAATGTAGGACTGAAGGTTCTGCGTACTGCTTCAGATATCCTAGCAGGGAAGAACACGGATTTACAGTTTAATATTCCTGTTCAACTATTGTCAGAACTGAAATACGCTCCTGTTACTTCAATGGATGTGGAGCGTTCATTTTCAGCATACAAATTTGTGTTGAGTGGCAGACTGTATTGCTTTTTAGTTGAACATTTAGAAAAAGTATTATTAATTTATTGTGAAACTAATTATGGACATTTACGGACAAGGCTTGTTAAAAATTGATTACATTTGACTTGTTTGTGTACTGAATTTATGTCTAAAATTTATTTTTCACATTTAATTGTTTATTTATAACTTAACTAACTTAGTTAGATATTTGCTGTTCTTGTACTTTTAGTAGTAGTGGTGGTAACGCTGTATAAACATTTAAAATTGAGGGGCTGGGTGTAAGAAGGACATTTTAGAGGATGTGCCCTTTCTAAGTAAAACGCTTTATTGTGTTCTCTGCTCTGTTATGCATATGATCACCAAGTTGTAGTTCAGTACTGTGATCATAGATGTCAGGAGTACCCAAAATGTAAAGGCGTGCAAAGATAACATTATTACGGTTTGAATTTTCAACATCAATTTTCTCAAAACTTGCATTTGAGAGAAGTGCCTTTCTTGCACCAAAACCCTCAATTATTAAGTTCATTTCCTGATGATTTGGAACTTTTTTTAAAAGAAAACATTATTTTTTGTTAGAGCGTATTTTCATTTCTTTAGAGACTATTTCCTACACTTTTAAGCCTATTTTAGGCACCTAACATTACATTTTAACGACCTAAAAATCCGTACCTTAATAATAATAATAATAATAATAATAATAATAATAATAATGTTTTATTTATCAGAGATCAGTATATAAGCTGAAAATGACATCGTCAGTTATAGACCTACATTAAAAAATAATACACTCAATAAGTTCATTGATACTATAGAAAGGTCTTGTAATGCATTCTTTGATGACGTTTTAGTCCATAGGTATTGTCGTGATCTGTTGTCAGTCGCAGTAAAAATGAAGTTTTAAGCCCAATAGCCACGCGTGAGAATAGCTTCAGTTAGCCAGTCATTTTAAAATAATTCATCATTCCATACACCCATTGAAATCGAAACCTGCCAAGTCAACACAGCTGTGGCGTTTCCTGTTAGCGTGGGGGACTAATTTGAATGAAGCTACTTGATAAAAACACTGAGCGTCATTATGCCGTGTGCGTCGTGCGTGCACTAAACGCCCTCCATTGTGTGTGCGTGTCTGTAGATTTGCGGGTAATCAGTTTCCTGACCCTTCAGGACGGATGTTCGATTCAGTTAACGAAATGCTCCAATATTGGCGAAATAAGGTCTTAATCATCATCTGTCATCTACAGGTTACATGTCATTGTATCCAGCATTCGCGGGTTCAAAACCAACTAAAGCAGGCCTGCACAACTGTAGCTCTTGAGAGCGACTGCTTTCCTCCCCTCTTTTACCTCACCCACCTTTTCTACCTGTGCGGTCACGGCGTTCTAGTTAAGGCTGGTTCACAATAAACCGGGAAGGGAAACGACAACGAGAACGAGAATGGAAATATTATTAAAATAAATGTATTTAAATGTAAGCATTCACAATTAACGAGAAGCTTTCCGCAGTCCGGGAACGGGAACGTGAAAATTATTTGTGAATGCTCACATTTAAATATATTTATTTTAACAATATTTCCGTTCTCGTTCTCATTGTCGTTTCTGTTTCCGGTTTATTGTGAACCAGCCTTTACGCTCAGCTGCATAAATATTTATTCTCGGGGCGAAAGTCGATCATCCCCAATAGAAGTGGAGTGAGGCTGACGTCATAGTTCCCCTACTTAGAGAGTTCTGCAGGCCTGAACTAAAGGCTAGTGGATATGCTTACAATTAGCAACAGTCTACTTGCTGAATTTAATTTGAGGAGGGGATGAAAAATAGCATGTTACTGAATTGCCTATAACTTTCACATTTTTTAATCTAGGACCTTGAAATTTGAAATATTGGTTTAAAACTGAGTTTCCTTTACCTTCAATTTTTTTTTTTTCAGAATTTTATGAAGAATAGTTTTTATTTTTCAAATTTTTCATTAAAAAAATAAAATATGATGTACCTTTTTCTAAAAATTTGCTAAACCTAAAACTTTGCACATGTGTTACCAATACCTAAAGTATTATCGCCGCGCTCTCATGGTTAACATTCGGCAGGTCTTTGAGCGGCCTCGTGCATAACATTCGGTAGGTTTTTGAAATTTAATTGCATTATTGTTTTCAATTTCTTATGTCGCCGCTCCAGTCACTCGCCTCAATTTCAATTTTGCAACCAATAAGCTGCTTCCATTATTAAATGACACCTACTTGTCTAATCCACGTGGACTAAAACCGAGGTTGCAATGTCTTGTGCTGAGGACGAACATTAAGGTATGTGATTAAAAATTATTATTAAAGAGTTATTATTAAGAGTTAAGAATGTGAACGTACTTGTATATGTAATAATAATAATAATAATAATAATAATAATAATAATAATAATAATAATAGCCATTTAACAATATAACAAACTAGTGCTTATTCTTATCGAGGAAGTAGACGTGACAACGTGACGCTTAGAGTGAAACCTACAGAGCAACAATCGGTCGGCAAAATTATGTTTTAAAAGTACACCACACGTTATTGTATGATGCCGACATGTTAACCATGAGAGCACGGCGATAATAACATTTCCTTGCAACCAAATATTTTATTTAGGCTTTATATTATTTTTTTTTTAAATATTAGATATGAAACATTTTTTTTTTTTTCCTAAGGTTTGTAACTTATAAAACTCACAAATATTAACAAATCAAAATTTTGTTGCAGGGAATCATAGATAATACAGTTTTAAGCTTGTGTGCAAAATTGCATACTTTTACTCCTAATGGTAGCAGAGAAAAAGGTACAGTAGTGGCAAAAAAAAAAAAACCGGACCTACGGAATAATCAAAGCCTCCGCATTCACAAGATAGCGAGTAATCTATTGAAATTGCTGTAGTTTCGACTGCTGACGCAGTCCATTTCGAAAGCCATTAGAAAATAAGCTGGTAAAATTCATGTTCTGGGAATACTAAGTTAATTAAGTACCTGAGCCATTCAGTGAAGATGAAAACAGTAACCAGCTGCGTGGCTGTTGTTCAACTGCACAGGTGGTTTCGGGTCCAAGGAATATGCACCGACGCTCTGGAGTGAACAAGGCTCTGAAATCAGCTACAAGGGTCGGTCCGGTTTTTTTTTTTTTTTTTGCCACTACTGTACATAAGCATTGAGAAATGTAAGTTACGGAAAACGTCGTTTAAAGCTATAGTACTACTTATCTACTATCTCACCTCATACATTGCACGCAATGTCCTCCATATCCATAAGGAAGTAGTAAGCCACAGCCTTCCTAACACTGGTCAGATAGTTTGCCTGTCTAAATTCAAAGACAATTTCTATAACACAGAAACTCCAAAATGGCTACTGAAAGGGGGAGTGGCACATTGCGCCGCGCTGTGGTATTTAAATTTTAAAGTCCACTTAGGTCCTCCAGACAAGCAAAATATTTCAGTATTTAAGAGCGAGAATGCAAGAGGGTGAAAACAGAGTGGGGAGTGGTTCTCTTACTGTTCCCATGAGACGTCCGAACTAATAGCATTAGTCCTGGAGTGGGGAGGGGGATAGTCATGCCACTAGCTTCGATCTTTCTCCCTTTCTCACCCATACGGTGAATTTTAATGTATAATCGTTATAATCATTTGATCCTCTTCGTATCATCATCGTCATGATCATCATCATCATCATCATTTCATTAAGGATGGGGAAGATGTGACAGACAAATTTTGTCTTTTCCTCTATGAAGGACACGGATCTTTTCCTTGCCATCAAGAACCACAGCTTTAATTCCCACCCCAAAGGGAGTCGTGGTAAGGGTTTTATCGCCCTTTAGAATTCAAGCACATGACACATGAAGTGTAATAAATCGCATAGAAAAGTATGTATTATTTATGAAAGGAATGAAAAAAATTTCCATTTTTGTCAAAATTTCGTGTCTGTTTACACTTAATGTCTCTTGCCAATCGTAGATTACTTGCTGAGCTACTTTTATTGTATAAGATATTCAACGGTCTATGGATAATAGCGAAATATTGTCACAAATCCAGCTTAACGCTAGAACATCACATTTAAGAAATCATCCATTTTTACATAACAAAAAACGAAACACTTCAGCACATAAAAGTTCACCATTGTTAAAAATGTGTTCGAAATTCAACGAGATATTTAAAAACATGTTCTCTAAATTTGTCATTAAACAAAAACATTTTCTCATTAATAAAGGTACTGAAGGTAGTTGATTTTAAATAGTATTGTTATCTCTTTGTTAGTCTATAATTTTCATTTACAGGTACATTTTACATTATTTGTTTATGCTGTCTGTATTTATCCTTTTGTATTATTTTTTATTTTTTATTTTTCATTTATATTTATACCTGTGCCTTTTATTTACATAATATATTTATATGTTTTTCCTTCATTTTTCATTTGTAGTTATAGCTGTATCTTGCATTTATAACTGTTTTGTCTCTTTTTCAAGTTGTCTCCAATATTTTTTTTATGTCATAAGCAACTATTTGTACTGTCTATTGTAATTGGGGCTTTGCCCTATTATACACATATAAATAAATAAGTAAATAAATGAAGAAATAAATAAGTAAATAAATAACTTCCTTCAGAACAGAAGTAAAGCTAGAATTCCGCGTGGTTGGTGCACGACACAGAAAAAACCGTAATCTTCTCTGTGAATTAGGGGACTCAGAGAAAATTCACCGGGCATTTCTCGTCGTTGTCAAAAATTGGGCATTTTATTTGTTTCAGGCTGTTTCGGTTCATCTTTGTGGGTCACTTTTCATTTTTGGTACTAAGTCATTTAAGTAAATAAGACATTTCGGTCCCACGAAAGTTTTGGTACAGCATTTTCGGTAATAGGCTATTTCCGTACCTCGAACTGTTTGGTACAGCACTTCGGTTACTTGAGTCAATTCATCATTTGTGTCATTGCTTTGTTTCAGTCATGTTGCTTGGTCATTGCTTATGAAATAAATTTAATTTGAATTATATTTCCTAGCAACGGTAAAAGAATTTGCAAAATGCAATAAAATATCTGAGTAGAAGTAAAATCACTTCCTAGAAACGGAAAAAAAAAACTATTTGCAAAGAAGCGTAAGACCTCTCATCAACAAACATACATCAGGAGCAAATCGTGTCCATTGTGGGAAGATACCAAGACTACAAGACCAGAGGACAATTGGATGTTTATTTACGGACACTAGCCTACAAACTGAATATCAACCCCAGTGAGCGTGCGGCTGATAGTGATAGTGAAGAGGAAGAAACGGAATAGTCCTACTCAGACAGAAAATTCCTGTGCAATTACTTACAATAAAAATAATTATTCCTTAAATTTCATTATTTTTGAGGGTTTAATGACCGAAATAGGTACCAATATGCCACAATTACCCAAAAAGTCATTACAAATATCCAAACACCCAAAGATATCAATGACCGAAAAAGCGTGTCCGAAGTGTTAGGTACCCATATATCTGTTAGCTGTTTACCGAAAATGTGGCACCGAAACAGCCTCTAATAATTTTTTTGTCTTCGATGCTATTCTCTGCGTCTTGACAAGCAGAAACATGACTTTATGCTCATCTTAGGTCACATAATTCCACCGTATGTATATAGCACTCGAGATGTATATAATAGTACATTATGTAACGAGCCTATAATGGTAGTAATTAAGACGCGAGTATGTTTATGAAACGAGTGCAAGCCAGTTTCATAATTTTCATACGAGCGTCTTAATTACCATTATAGGCAAGTTTCATACGACTTTTTATGCTCGACCATATATCTAACTTGAAATTATTCATAAGTATTCATGTTATTCTTATCTGGCTGGGGAGCGGAACTGACCTTGTGCAATATCTCGTAAATTGCGAGATGTGCGCAGACGCGAAAGTATTGATTTTTTTCCGAGAAACAAATGTCATTGACCTTGATATAATCTAGAGAGTAAAATAAACATTAATCTTGATGTAACCTTGAAATTGATTTAGACATTGAAAAACGAGATGTCAAATTGAATTTATTTGAATATTATTTACAATTAACGCTAATTATTATAGTAACATAACATAACCTTTTGCGACAGTATTGGATTTGCAGCCTCCGTGACGTTTCGCTACTTGTCTTTCGATTGCATATCCAAGAATAATCAATACTTGCGCTTTCATATTGCTACAATGGTGTTTTCTGATTGGTGGAACACCTGAACTTTAATGAATAGGTGTACTTTAATGAGGTCCATTAAAGGGCTGCTACCAGGTGTATAATTACTACATTTCGACATGGTCGAGCATAAAAATACATAGAACATCTCAGAATTCATTGCATACTTTTATACTATTGTAGTTGTCTAGAATTTGGTATAATTGTATTTATTATTTCTCACAGATTAGATGATGAAATGATTTGGCAGTTTAAGTTTTCTCAGTATTTTTGCGTTTTCATGCAATCTACATTTCGGTGGCACGTGGAAAATTAGCACTATGCAAAGTCAAGAAATTATTTTATTATGCAAGATGTGTAGTAGTTAACCTTTTTACGATCAGACTGTTCATCAGAATGTTTTAAACAAGAGGTTATTAACAAAGACATGGTTATACAAGGCTGGTGGGACAGTGATGAGATTGCATACGAAAGAAGAACAATATCCTCGGGAAAAAAATAACACACAGCCATTTTACGTCACAAATTGCATAGAATTTGCATAAGATCGAACACCGATCCCCTTGGGTAACAAGTCGTCAAGTTATTCTCCCAAGGTTAGGCGCATAATGGGACAGAAATGGCACGAATCGAGAAACACGAAGCGAGAATCGATTTGAGCTTGCAATAAAAGCAAGAACCTTCCTTCCCTCTTGAATAATTTGTGGGTGTCGCAATGCACTGCAGGTTCATTGTCTACATTGAGAAGAGTGCGGAGTACAAGTTCATTTGTAATTCGAAGTGAGTGAAGTGCCTGGTAAGCAGGTCAACATGACCTTGGCAGTTCCTTGTTAGGATGATGCACGAAACAGCATTTTAGGCGACATCCAGTCAGTCAGCCAGCGGGCTGTCATACATCTCCAAGGCCAGTGAGGTATGAGAATGAATTAACCCACGCGCTAATTCATCTGTCATTCCACACGCACTGCGTATGTCTACGTGTATGAATATTAATAGTGAGCGGAAAATTTTTTCATACTTATCCCACAGAAGGTAAAAAAGGTAATAATGAATATTTTACCTAAAATTCGGAGATAATTTCATGGCTTGCAAATATTTAACGCATTTTATGCTCGACCATGCCGAAATGTAGTAATTATACACCTGGTAGCAGTCCTTTAATGCATGTCATTAAAGTGCACCTATTCATTAAAGTACAGGTGTTCAGCCAATGACAACTCAGCTTACAGGTGTTCAGCCAATGACCGTTATAAAACCGCAAGTATCGATTATTCTCGGATATGCAATCGAAAGAGAATTAGCGAAAAGTCACGGAGGCTGGAAATCCAATACTGTCGCAGAAGGTTATGTTCTGTTACCATAATAATTAGCGTTAATTGTAAATAATATTCAAATAAATTCCATTTGTCATCTCGTTTTTCAATGTCGAATTCAATAATCAAGGTTATATCAAGTTTAACGGGATTACATCAAGGTCAATGACATTATTGTTCCTCAGAAAAAATCAATGCTTTCGCGTCTGCGCACATCTCACAATTCACGACCTAGAACAAGGCCACTTCCGATCTTGTCAGATACAAATAAAATGTATACATCTGAATAATTTGAAGTTAGAAATATGGTCGAGCATAAAAAGTCGTATGAAACTCGCCTATAATGGTAATTAAGAAGCTCGTATGAAAATTATGAAACTCGCTTGCGCTCGTTTCATAAACATCCATACTTGCTTCTTAATTACTATCATTATAGGCCCGTTGCATAATGTACTATTATAACACTAGCACACACCAAACACTCGCCAAGGATGTTCTGCACCGTTTCACAACTGTCCAAATTGCGTATTTCTAGAGTATCCACATCGTTAAGTGGTGTTTAATAAACACATGTAAAAAGCAATGGTCTGAAGTCCGGTGAGCATAGAGGCCGTCCTATAAGATCCCCAAGACTAATCCCCATGGTTGATAGGCTTTTCCCTCTACTCATACTCTCTACCATCCGTGAAGGGGAAGATGTTACTGTCTATCTTACTAACGTTCGACTAATTGACTTTGAACATAGTGAAAATTCTTATTATTGAAAATGTTTACCGGTAATCGATATTTCGAAAATCCATACTAAGCGTTTGTATTTCATTGTATTGTTCTTTATATCAACTGGCACATTAAAAAGCTACTGACAGCAGAAGATAAATGTTTTCTTCACCGCTAGTTGCTACTCTACAGCATACACAACGAAACAATCTGCACTGTATCACTCCCCTCTGACTTCATAATACAAACTAACATTCCTTAATTAAAGTAATTAATTATTAATTGATAATATTGTAAGAATAACACTAAAATGTACTGAAACATGTAATTGTCAAACTTCTGTGTCACTGTATTTTATATCCACTTAAGATGTACTTTATTTAATAGTTTATTTTCTTGTGTGTACAACTTGGGGGGGGGGGTGCAGGTATAAGAGGTAACAGCTATACCGGTCTGTTACTGACGGACTCAGGGCAAGTATAAGAGGAAATAAATGCCTTCGCATCCTCTCAACTTGTATAAAATGTCGTTTAGATGATATGTGACTCTTTCAACGCAGCATATTCAAACGTGCCATGAATTATTTTGCAAGACGGACAAGGTAATAGCAATTTCACTAGGTTGGGTCAGCAGTGAACTAAACACCCAACATAACAAATAGAGAAAACATTTATATTTAATGACAAGCCAACGTCAAAATTAATTCAACAATATAATATACATTCGGATTTAACAATGGTTAAATAATAAGATCCCTTTTTATCATCCCTTCATATATATATATATATATATATACAGCTGAACTCATATTCATTCAATTATAACACAAAAAAGTTCAGAAGGAAATAAATTAGAATTATTAATACTCGTATTTGGTAAATATGGTTTCCAATCTGCAATAATTATAACATAACTAAATATCAGCTACCACGGCAAATATAGTTCTAGTTCTAAATTTTGATGAGTCGACCAAATTGATTTAATATTACTATGATGTACCGAAGTACACATGGAGTTTCAATGCAATGATTCTGCGTTTGCATATGGTGAAGAATTGATATAACGGAGAAAAATTCTCTCCAGCACTGGGATTCGAACCCGGGTTTCCAGCTTTATGTGCTGGCGCTTTATCCACTAAGCCACACCGGATTCAAGCTCCGATGCCGAGTTGAATCTCTCTCATTTTAAGTTCTATACTGGGGACAGAACATCTAGAAGCTTGGAGACGGTTACTTTTACTGTCCGACCACCCCCTCCTCCCGCACTAGCAGGTATACGGTACCATTCAGCTGCAAAACATTTTTTGAACAGACGTTATTGTATTGTGAGAGCGCAGCTGGATCAGTGAAAGTAGATGGTCAACGTTTTCAGTTTGTAGTGCAACGAACAATTCTGCTGTGTGTGGGTTCTTCTTTAGTGACGTCACTGAAGCCTCTAGTTGTTCTGTCCCCGGTATACCTACCGTGTTTTCATTTGTTGATCTACCCTCGTGTACCGTGTCATAGTAGACACAATGTCCAACCACATGTACAGAGTGACTAAGTGGCCGGGATCCGACGGAACATGACTCCGTCTTGAATCACAAGGTGAATACTTACTTCATCATTTTATTATGACGTACCGAAATAGTCTACATATGGAGTTCCCGTAACGCTATTCGAAGCCATGCTGCTATGGCGCGCGATTTGTGAACTCTTCAGTACCTATAATAATTCCGTTCGCAGTAATTCTTTTTTCGTCGGTTCTTTAACAACGCTATATCAACTATTAGCTTATTTATCGTTTATGGAATTACTGATAGCGAGATGTTATTTGGCGAGATGAGGTCGAGAATTTTCTATAGATTATCTGACATTCAATTTACAGTTATGAAAAATCCAACCAGGTAGTCAGCTTAAGCGAGAATCGAACCCACGCCCGATCACAGACTCGGATCAGCAAGCAAACTGATTGTTATCATCGATATAGAAGGTTAATACGCTGTTTCATTTTCCCAAGAGACTAAATCTATGTAATCGGGTAATAAAAAAACGCAGTAAAGGACAACTAGCCAAAGAGATTCCCTACACAGTTCTAACGCGATTTGTAAAAAGGGTAAAGTTAATTACGTTGAGGGTAGTGAAACACGTGCAGAATTAATTGTTATTTGAAGAGTGGGAATGCTTGTTAACGCGTAATTTATAATTCTGTTGAACGCGTCTGTTAAGAACACACCCATGCTTTTACAGCGCCATCAATATTCAAAATCATGACAAATTCATCTGGTACTTTATTCCGACATTGGAGTCCCCTCCGGATCCATTTGCTTTGTACTGTACAAATCTATTTCCAAACACATTGTTACAAAACAAAACGCCATACTTTTGTTCGTTCGCAACTCGTACTGGATCATTTGAAACAGTCGTGTATTCATCTATGTGATGTTTCAGTTCAGCATATTTCACGAAATTTTCAAGAGCCGAGTTTACAAAATATACATCTGTATGTTCAAGGCCTAAATGATGCTTTATTTTTTTTCGTCTCGTAACTCTCAAGTTAATCGTTTTCTATTTTACATATTCTGAACTAGGCCTATCTGGTATCCTCAAGCTCTAGCGGTTACCACGTTAGCAGTTCATGGGCTCTTATGGCTTTCTCCAGGATTAAATCAAGGGCGAGAATTCCGTATACTTACTGCACGTAAAAGAACACTGTTCCTTGTAGAGGGCTATTGGCAGAATTTATTGGCCATTTCTGACCGACGTTAAATTTCGACGCTAAAATAAATGACTTCTGCAGTTCTAAACGTTAAATGAACTACTACTACTAGGCCTACTTCTACTGCTGCTACGACTACTGCTACTGCTACTACTACTGCTACTACTACTACTGTTATTGCTATTATTACTCTGTTACTGCTACTACTATTCTACATTTACTACTGCTACTGCTACTATTGCTACTACTAATACTGCTATGCTACTCCACGGTTGCTACTATTACTGCTGCTACTACTGCTACTACTACTACTACTGTTACTGCTATTACTATACTGTTACTGCTACTACTACTACTGTTGCTGCTGCTACTAGTACAAATGCTGCTACTGTTACGCTACTACTATTCTACTGTTACTGTTGCTACTACTACTGTTACTGCTACTATTACTGCGGCTACTAATGCTGCTACTGCTACTAATACTGCTGCTACTGTTCTATTACTATACTGTTACTGCTGCTACTATTCTACTGTTACTGCTGCTACTATTACTGTTACCGTACTACTAATGCTGCTACTATTACTGCTACTACTATTCTACTGTTACTGCTGCTACTATTACTGTTACCGTACTACTAATGCTGCTACTATTACTGCTACTACTATTCTACTGTTACTGCTGCTACTATTACTGTTACCGTACTCCTAATGCTGCTACTATTATTGTACTGTTACTGCTGCTACTATTACTGTTACCGTACTACTAATGCTGCTACTGCTATTACAACTCCTAATAATACTGCTGTTGCTATACTACTGATGCTGCTACTGTTACTCCTCTTACTATACTGTTACTGCTACTACTATTCTACTGTTACTGCTGCTACTATTACTGTTGCCGTACTACTAATGCTGCTACTATTACTGCTACTACTATTCTACTGTTACTGCTGCTACTGTTACTGTTACCGTACTACTAATGCTGCTACTATTACTGCTACTATTCTACTGTTACTATTTCTACTATTACTGTTACCGTACTACTAATGCTGCTACTATTACTGCTACTACTATTCTACTGTTACTGCTGCTACTGTTACTGTTACCGTACTACTAATGCTGCTACTATTACTGCTACTACTATTCTACTGTTACTACTTCTACTATTACTGTTACCGTACTACTAATGCTGCTACTATTACTGCTACTACTATTCTACTGTTACTGCTGCTACTGTTACTGTTACCGTACTACTAATGCTGCTACTATTACTGCTACCACTATTCTACTGTTACTACTTCTACTATTACTGTTACCGTACTACTAATGCTGCTACTATTACTGCTACTACTATTCTACTGTTACTACTGCTACTATTACTGTTACCGTACTACTAATGCTGATACTATTACTGCTACTACTGTTCTATTGTTACTACTGCTACTGCTACTCTACTTCTGCTGCTACTAGTGCTACTACTACTAATGCTGCTACTGTCACTGCTGTTGCTATACTGTTACTGTTATTCTACTGTACTGCTGTTATTACTACTGTTACTGCCATTATTACTGCTGCTACTAATACTGCTACTGTTACTCTACTATTGCTACTACTAATGCTGCTACTGCTACTGTACTGTTGCTACTAATATCACTACAGCTACTACCATTGCTACTACTATAGTCCGTTTGGCCAGTTGATAGATTCTGCCCGCGTCGAATTTTAAACCGTAGTCACGTGACCCGGTAATAATAGGAGAAGAACCACACGATGCTTCTAAAACTATGACAACCAGAAGAACTTCTTCAGGTCCATTTTTGGCATTTTTTTGTATTAAATTATTGTTGTGATTTAGTATTTAGAATTATCTTCTTTTGTTCTCAAAGATGACTGTCCGAAGTCCTTCTACACTACGACATTAAGGTATACTAGGCCTACTGTATTAAAATATCTATGGTTTTTCTACTTTTTGTGAATATATGACATTCCTTTCTTCGTGAACTTGTCCGTTTCGAAAATCACATAACCAGAAATTTGTTTAAAAATGATACTGCTTTACGGAAGAGGGAGAGATCAAAATTTTGCATTAGAAAAAAAGTTCGTGTGATTTTGTGCAGAAACCATTATTGTTTATTTTTTAGACGTACAGTAAAAAATGGATCAATATTATTACATAAAATATAAATTTACCATAAAGTTCTATTAATGGGATTGAAAGTTTGTATTTGCTGCCCGTTTTATGTAAGCAATTGTATTATCATGATCCGCTCCTGCATTAGAACAGAGCATCTGTTTTGTACCGGTATGTCTGTATCCGCTTGAGCTGTACTGTGTACTTATAAACCCCCTCCTCCTCATCCAGCAATGTTGCAAAACGTCTAATATTGTAAAGTTTAATAACCAGTTAAACAGTGGCGGTGCGTCAATAAGAGCACAAGAGCACGTGAACACCTTGTTTCCATTAATGCACGACTAGTTTTATTATTTAATACCGTAATGGCGTAGTGGGGATGTATAATATCAGGATCGAGTATTTTAAACTTCCCGCATAATCTTGCATAAACTTCATATGTAAACTTGGCAACATCCGTTCACGTACAAGCCGTGCTCTTTTCAAGAAGGTTACAGAAATTTCACGCATGCGCGAGAGAAAATTGTCTTTCGCTGGCCGCTTATGGCTCTTCAAGAGCACAAAGCATTAAGTGAACAGTGAATCTATCCTAGAGATGTCAGGTGCACCGATGCCTATCATTTACGTGCTATATCTCGAGGAGAAAATTTAATAAGTCTGTATTTTAGCCTGCAGGTGTCAGCATCTCACTGTCGAAACGTTTACTTTATGTGGATGTGTGTACAGTGCTGCTACGAGAGTGTAGCTTGTGAATTACTATACATCAGTGTCGGCATATAGCATAGTTTGGCTTTCAAAGACGTGCTGGCTGAATGTGATAGTGGTATGAATTTAAATATCTGTATGGTGGTGTATATTATTTAAGAATAATATTTACTGGCATGTATTTATAGTAATCAATCTATGCGAATGGGATTACAGTACTGGTATAGGCTATAGTGTACCAGTGTGTTGTGAATCAAAATACTGTATATTACTGAACACACGCTTTTGTAAATTGTTTTGTGTATTAATTTTTAACAAACGTAAACAATGAACTCTGTTCAAATAATTTTGAAGAGTAAAGAACTGGGTAAACTGGCTTTCCAGGAAAAATTGGAAATAAAAAGACTAGGTTTCATTATTATTATTATTATTATTATTATTATTATTATTATTATTATTATTATTATTATTATGTTGTTGTTTTGAATTTATATACGGTTTTTCGACAGTGAAACATTGGAATCATGACATTTCATATTAGGCTAAAAACGTACGATTTCAAATTCTCTTCGATTTTGGAACACAAAATTGTGAACACATATAATATTTTATCACGAGCCGCCACTGCAGTTAAATATTGCAATTAGAAAAAAATTGTAAGGACATTTTTTCTTTATTATGACATGAATAATCATCAGTTAAATAATGGCACTTATATCCCTTACACCCTGTATATGTACGAAAATATCTACATATGCCATTCCTTTCTTCTTAGAACTTCTATCCAAAAATACTTGTGATACCTTCTTCTTCTTTATCTATCACTGTACCAAAGTATCTATGACAGTCTTGTTCTTCTTGTCGACTACTGAATTAAAATATTCAGTCCTTTCCTTTCTTCTTGACAGTCACTTTATCGAGATATTTATAATATTCTTCCATTCAAATGGCTCTGTACTATACTACCCACCTCTCTTGCTGTCAATCACTGTTGGAGTTAGTCACCGGTTATAAATATCCCCATCAAGTATTACAACGTCCTTAAGTAAACAAATAAACAACGTCTTGGAAGTGGTTTCAAATGACAAAAGCATACATGCAAACGTTTAAGCATAGTAGTCAACATTGTTACATAAGAAATATGTTATTAGCCCATGTAATTTATGCAGGCTGTAGAGTAGAAGACCTTGCAACTCCTGTCTCCTCCAGGTTCATACCTATTAAGAATGTCGAAACATGCCGCGTGCTTCAAGTAAACGCAACGTGCTTGACGACTGAGTGAGAGACTGAGTTAATCCATAAAGACAAATTATGTAATGTTATTAAGTTCCTCACAATTATAGTACGAACAATTTATTAAATAAACTGTTCTAGCCGTACTGCATTTAATGGTCTACTCTAGATAATCTGCATGCCTGTTATTGAATAATAACAATAATAATAATAATAATAATAATAATAATAATGAGGGGAAAGGAACTGGCTATCCTACCCCATTATCTCCTGGCCTACTTGCCTCATAAATAGTGCCTTTTGGTATCACTTGTGGGGTTCAGACCTGTATTATTATTATTATTATTATTATTATTATTATATACGGTAAAGGTTGGTAAATTGTGATACTAATAATATTATGTTAGTTATTTTTGAGAATTTTTTACAATTTTATTGAGCGAGAGGATGATCGGTTTTTTTGCGTCAACATATTAAGAGAATGTTCGTGGACAAGTTTCTACACAAAACCGGTTCTTCTCTCGCTCAGTAAAATTGTAAAAAATTCTCAATAAGTACTATCATAATATTATTAGTATCACAATATTACCAACCTTTACTCTATTGTATTTGTTATATGGATCATATGAGAAGACAAAGAGTAAGGCAGAAAATAGGAAAGATTGTAGAATGCTGGGTTTGCATTGGAAGACCTGCCTGTGGGCAGAACACTATGAATTATTTTTTTTTTTATTTTAGTAGGTTATTTTACGACGCTTTATCAACATCTTAGGTTATTTAACTTCTGAATGAGATAAAGGTGATAATGCCGGTGAAATGAGTCCGGAGTCCAGCAGCGATAGTTACCCAACATTTGCTCATATTTGGTTGAGGGAAAACCCCGGAAAAACCTCAACCAGGTAACTTGCCCCGACCGGGAATCGAACCCGGGCCACCTGATTTCGCGACCAGACGCGCTAACCTTACTCCACATGTGTGGACAATACTATGAATGGATTAATTGTATTTGTAAATTATATTTATATATTTATATTACACTTTAACTATAGTGATTTTAACTATATGGATACAATAGTAGCAGTGATTTAGAATTGTAGAAACATTTTTATACGCTTACTATAAAGTACAGTAACTATTAACCACACAATAACATCATGTATATCAATTCCCTTAACAAAACTCTCAAAGCTTTAATTGGCACTTACAAACACTCAGTGTGAGACCTCCGTGTCATTTGTCATAAATCAATTCAGTCGGATTTTTGCCACACTGTCTCCCAACATAACCCTGTTTATGGATACAATAGTAGCAGTGATCCTTTGCCTTAATTACTGAAAGTATTATGGTAGGTATTGCACATAGATGTTGTCCTTTACATACCTCCCAAAGATAGAAGTATCATGGAGTCAGGTCTGGTGACCTGGCAGGCCAAGCTCGGTAGGTCAGAACAATGGCGGTAATACGCCCAACTCAAAGATGTAGCAGATGTTCATTGGGAGAAATGTGGACTTCATTATGGAAATAAAAGTGAGCATCGTCGTGTTGGAAAAGATAGACAGTACAGAAAAATCTTTGCACAATTGTTAACGACTTTTTTCTTGTGGAGTCGCCATTTTGCCAGACTGTAACACCTGTAAAGAAATTTGAGGTTGAGAAGTGTGCATGTGGGCTCAAAATCTGTTGTCCACTTGTCCCACTCCGATTTTCACCATTCCATTTCAAAGAAAACCTCGAGGCACGTTAAATACAGAGTGAAGTGAGGCGCATCACATGCAAAATTACAAGGCACGAAATTAATCTTATACTTTTCTTTCCATGGTACCACGAATGACGTCAGAGTAAACCTTTTATGTCAGAACGTTACAATTTGTCTCCCTTGTGCCTCAAGCATAGACATATTTTCATCTCAAAAATGATATGTAAAGAGGTGACAGAAATTCGTTTTCTGAATGAGTTGCATGTTGTATCATTGACAATCTCAGAAATAATGTCAGGAAAGTTATAGATGTTTAAGCATGTTACACAGAATTGATGACAATCGATCATGATATCATTACCAAACATTAAAATGTTAAATTGCTCTAAAATGTCAGAGTTCTACCAGTATCTATTTTTCATTCCAGTTATAGGATGTCTTATATTGTCAGTGAACCAGTTAGGAGTCGGTCTTGGAATGGAATAGAATTTAAATGAGGGGGTACGGATGGCCCAGCATTGCGGCCTGTTGAGATCTATTGCGCTAATCCTCGATATGGAATGAGTTGCGTGCCATAGATCCTCTACGCGCACCAACCCAACCACCGGTCCCTACAGCCAACAGAAATCCATATACCATTCCTGCTTCGGCAATTTCCCGAGTAGGTCCGCCTCGGGTGCTCGTTGCAGAAGCCATCCACCGTCGCTTAACTACATTCCACGGAGGCCGGTCGAGAGAGCCAGTAGTTCCGGGAGGCCGCCTGTAGACTTGATCTCAAAAACGGGATGATGAGGAAAGGATGATGGGGGACGGAAGGAAGTGGCGAAGATGAGTGGGGTTCCAATCGCCTGATAAAGTTACCTGATATTCATCCATAGGAGTGAGGGAAAACCCCGAAAAAACCTCGTCCTCACCGGGAATCGAACCCGGGACCGCTGGGTTCGGAGTTACAATCGCTAACTCCTCAACCACAACGGTGGACTAGCAGTCGGTCTTAGAAAACTGTCTTGTTGCTCTTAACACATTGTACAACCTGTAATGAGATACATGTCACATTTATACATTTACACAATTTTGGAAGCATTCTTGTCTGGGAATTCCCCTCTTTATTCTGCTGAAGAGTACGTCAACGTATCCGTCCGTAAATTTCCTCTCACACCTGCCTTCTTTTAATATATGAGACGGGATTCTTTTGTAAAGAGCAACGTGTTTTTTAATGATTCCGTGTGTAATTATTCTACTGGTCTTGTTAATGATCTGTGATGTGCTATGGGAGTTCGTTCAAGTTTTACTCTTTGTGTTCTCTTCACTACAGAGTCAAAATAATATAACTCGCAGATTTGAACAGCTTATTCCTTGGATAGAATACACTCGAGTGCACTGATGGTTGTTTAGTCAACTGTCCGAAGACAGGTCTGGACCCCACAAATGATACAATAAAGCGTTACTCGTTCGGCAACTAGGCCAGGAGATAATGAGGTAGAGTCGCCAATTCTTTTTCCCCTCCATTGCATACATCGTCGATTAGCTACATATTACACTAATAAAACTTGAGATGTATACAAACAATTATTGTTCTTCCTCTGTCACATACCGTCAAGTGAGATGTACTGCCTGATAATCAGGCTTCGGTCCTGGTCATAGAAACGCATGAAGTTCAGAACGCACGGACGATAGTGTTCTGTTGGTCGAGTGAACTGGGAGATGAAGAGCGCCGTTACTTCGTGTCTCAACATGTAAACATTCTGTCATAGTACGGCACAAAATATATTTCACTCTATACAGATGCAGTATATACAGTAGATTCCTAGTGTAGACAATAAATGTCTACCATTAAAGTATTAATGTGAGTTGTAACCTTCAATCAGGTGTCCCTACGCCAAAGCCTGTTACACGTACCGCAGCCAAGCAGCAATACACACAACGGTAATGCACATTACGGACCCACCTGTGCTGTTGCAGTCGGGTGACTGCACACGGGTCATGACGTCATTTATACTCCGTGTACTCTAAACCTCATACTGGTTACTCTGTGTCCCTAGGCCGAAGCCTGCCGATAATAGATGTACATATCAATCAGAACCTCAATCAGAGACACGTGACATATTTATCGATTTTCAGATTTTTGCTCTATTAAATAACTTAAATAGTGATACAGCAAATAATAAAATCTCCTATATGTAATTATATTTCTTTCTTTCGAAAATGTAAAAATTCACAATCTCCTATGTACCTCTGCCATAGAATGAATAAATGTGTTTTTTCTTCCTACTGAAAAATGTTATATTTTGCACATAGGAGTTACTGCAGAAACAACGACGAAATGCTACCTATCAAACCGCTCCCCGTTGTACCAGTGGAAAATATTATATTTCTGTTTTAAGAGTCATTTATGGAATCTTTCCTATTTTCTGCCTTCTTCTTTGTCTCCGCATATGATCCATATATCTTAGTGTCGTCTTATCATCTGTTATCTTCTTTTGCCCCGAACTCTTCTCCCATTCACCATTCCTTCCACTGAATCCTTCAGTAGGCAGTTTATTCTCAGCCAGTGACCCAACCAATAATTCCTTTTTCTCTTCCTGATCAGTTTCAGCATCATTTTTTCTTCACCCACTCATTCCAACACAGCTTCATTTCTTATTCTGTCTGTCCACTTCACCCGTTCCATTCTTCTCCATATCCACATTTCAGGTGCTTCTATTCGCTTCTCTACACTCCGTCCTAATGCCAATGTTTCTGCCCTATACAATGCCACACTCCACACAAAGCACTTCACTAGTCTCTTCCTTAGTTCTTTCTCCAGAGATCCGCAGAAGATGCTTCTTTTTCTATTAAAAGCTTCCTTTGCCATTGATATCCTCCTTTTGACTTCCTGGCAGCAGCTCATGTTACTGCTTATAGTACACCCCAATTATTTGAAGCTGTCCACTTGCTCTACTGCCTCATTTAGAATTCGCATGTTTACCTTATTTATTTTTCTTCCTATGACCATGGTGTTATAGGTCTTTATTTATTGTAACGTATTATATTGACACTTAAGTCTCAACAGTTACTGTATATCACTTCTACTCTGTACTACCAAATAAAGAAGGTATTTGATTGAGAAGCTGTGAAAAGATCAAACTGCGACTTTGCTCCATGTATTTAAAGCGTTTAATTTGCCGCCTTCATTATAATGGCGCAAAAATACCTAGAAATGAAACAGGAAAAGCAAAACGACCTTCAGGTATAAAGGGAAGGATTGCGCTTAGCAGTTAATAAGCAGATGGGATTTTGAAGTTGCTCACCTACGCCCCACAAGCTTCACATAGTCAGTGATTGAGATTCTGTTTGACGAGATGCAGTTAGGAGCCGTGGGTTCCGAGAAACACATTAAAACAAATACTGCGTAGCAAAAGAGATGGCTTCCGAGAACGAACCCACACTACTCACGCTCCACTGCTTCGCGAATGCCTCCGCACTCCAATGAATAACATTCCCTTCTCTCTTCCCCCACTTTACGGCTCCTAGAATGCACCGACTGTCATCCCCCTCCATGACAACGTAAACAGCACATGTTACTGTGTTATGTTTATTGTTTAGTGCATCATGACGTCCCCTGGATGCATTCTGTCGCGTCGTTTTGCTTATTATTATTATTATTATTATTATTATTATTATTATTATTATTATTATTATTATTATTATTAACCGCCTACTGAAGGATGCACTGGAAGGAATGGTAAACGGGAGAAGAGTTCGGGGCAGAAGAAGATATCAAATGATAGACGACATTAAGATAATGGATCATATGCGGAGACTAAGAGGAAGGCAGAAAATAGAAAGTATTGGAGAATGCTGGATTAGCAGTGAATGGAATGGAATTTAACTGAGGGGGTACGGATGGCCCAGCACTGCGACCTATTGAGATCTATTGGAATGAGTTGCATGCCACAGATTTCCTGCGCTCACCGCCCTAACCACGTGACTCCCTTAACGACCGGTCCCTACAGCCGACAGAATCCATATATCATTCCTGCTTCGGCAACTTCCCCCAAGGCCTCCCTGTCGGTCCGAGGCGAAACTCCTCCCCCGAGTAGATCCGCCTCGGGTGCCATTGAAGAAGCCATCCAACATCGCTGAACTACATTCCACGGAGATCGGACGAGAGAGTCAGCAGCTTCGGAAGACCGCCTGTAGAGTGATCTGAAAAACCAGAAACGGGATGATGAGGAACGGAAGTGGCGAAGATGAGTGGGGTTCCAATCGCCTGATAAGGTTACCTGATATTCATCCATAGGAGTGAGGGAAAGAAAAAACCGAAAAAACCTCACCCAGGCAATTCGTCTTGACCAGGAGTTGAACTGCGACCGCTGGGTTCGGAGTTAGACTCGCTAAACCCTCAATCACAATGGTGGACAGATTTTCAGTGAAAGACCTGCCCTTGAGCAGAACACTTATGTATTATTATTATTATTATTATTATTATTATTATTATTATTATTATTATTATTATTATTATTATTATTATTATTACTATTATGTGTGTATCTAATGCCTATCCACTTCACTTGTGTGATTTGAGTTTCGCATAATGCGGATAGATGGCAGGACTCTGACCCATATTCAAGTTGCACACCACTTCGGCGGGCCACGTTATTCATGATGTGTGTCTGTTAACAGTTGTGTCAAGTGTTCGTGTAAGTGTAGTGTAGGAAGGGAATGGGTGAGGAAGGGAGAAGGGATACCTAGTGCCGGAACGTAGCCTACTCCTGTCGAATACTGTCCAAATTTCACGAGAGGATCCCTGCGAGGGGAGTATGGTCCTTGCGGGGTAAGAGGAGAAAGTAAGCCTGTAACTCGGCGTTCTTGAAGGAGCAGGTGAATGGGGATGATGTCATTGGCCGGCTGGGACAAACAAGGCTCAGTCAATGGCCGGCCGGTTCAGTGTTGAGGGTAGGTTATAAGAGTGGGGAAAAACTCGCATTCCTTGCTCGGATCTTCTCGTGAAATGCGGACAGTAGCAGCAAAGATGCCGCCAGGCTTAACGTCCCCATCCGACGGACGAATTACTATCAACAGTGACATATGCCTTCTCTTCATATGCACTGCGGAGAGATTAATAATTGGGATTTAACCTAGGCATATTGGTGCAGAATTTAGTGATTAGAAGTTGTGCACCGCTATCTTTCCTAGTCCCAAAGTAGAAATGTTTACATGAAAATCCCTGACTCCGCCGAGAATCGAACCCGGGCAGGCTAATGTGGAGGGAGACGCTCTACCACAGAGCTAACTCGGCGGACTATTATTATTATTATTATTATTATTATTATTATTATTATTATTTTACTTTAGCACACGTGAATTTACATATTTCTCTTCTTTTTTCTTACAGGTAAGAGTTCACTCCAGAATGCACGGCTGAGAGCAGTTGTAATTTAAATGGCGATCTACTAGGTGGGTGAGTGAGCATTAAGTATTTTAGGATCTATTTTAACAGAGAGGAAAATTAATTTTCTTTGCTACTTAAACTAATCTTTCTCCTTACATGCGCTAACAAAAGTTTAACAAACGTGTACTTCCTGTCTTACTACTTTCATAATTATTAGTAACACGATTAACAAAACTGCAGTATAGTCTATTGGTCTGAAGTGACAACACTGTTTTCTAAACGGAATTATCCCTTCTCAAAGTTCAATTTATACAGGCAATATACCTGACCACTTCAGACCAATATACTGTAGTTTTGTTAATTCGGTGACGGTGATATTATGTTAGTAATATAGAGAATGAAATTCATGACCGTAAAAAATGCTGCTTGAAATCAACATCATATAAGTAGCAAATTTGAATTGTTATATTGAATTATTTCAACGTTACAATTGCTTGTTTGGTAAAATGTGTATATGTTAACGTTATGCAATTTGTGTTCTTTTGTTTTGCGTGTTTTTGGAAAATAGAATTTCAATTAATGCTCCGCCATAAATGTTGTAATTGAAACCTTGTGCATCCCTCGTGTTTATCGTACGGCTCGTCCTCACCCCACACGTTACCTGCACTTTCTTTACGTTTCCACTGTGCCTAAACGAGACGTTGTACTGTACTTCCAATGCCAGTTCTGTTGCCAGGAAACCTATCATTCGGCACTTTCTTAGAAAAATTATATTTCAGAATATTTCTGGATATGTGAAAATTATAGTAGATGGAATAATTTTATAGTAGTTTGTGAGGAAAGACGCAGATACCTAAATTACGTATAATATACAGCCGTAATAGAGCAATTAAATTCGTTGTTACGAGAAGTGATCACCACGTTCATCCTTTTCAATAATTATTGCAAAAAGAGCCATAAAACGATCTGTGTTTGGCCATGCATGAATCGGACAATGTAAGAACTAATAATCAACACAGTTCTGCACTCTGCAGTACCATATCCCAGCTACGAGACACTTTTGCGGTCAACCCTGTATGTACATCTATACAGTACATGCTTGACCGAAGACAGTTTTATTTTTTGATTGGTTTATTTTACGACGCTACATCAACTGCTGTAGTTATATAGTGTCTGAATGAGATGAAGATGATAATGCCAGCGAAATGAGTCCAGAATCCAGCGCCGAAAGTTACCCAGCATTTTTGCTCTTAGTGCGTTGAGGTAAAATCCCGGAAAAACCTCAACCAGATAACTTGTCCCAATCAGGATTTGAACCAGGGCATGGCCAGGCATGCTATTACTCCACAACGGTGGACTACAATATTATCCATTATTAATTACATTTATGGAACATCAGGGTGGTTCACCAGGATTTACCGTCACTTACGGAGCTTAATTTCGAAGACATTCTGAGCAAAAAATGGCTTATAAACATTTGTCCTAATTTCAATATTTTCAGAATTACACTAATTTGAAGTTATTCGTAAAATACCATTATTCTTGAGTTTTAAGGGTAAAAGAATATTACAGATAAAGAATGAACTATTTAGGAGTATCATTTCTTTAATTAGCTAGTATTCTGAAGCCAAAAATGTGTTGTGAATTCCATAGTTGCTTCGTACAGAATTTTTTTTTCGATTTTAACTACAAAATTACATTTTCTTACGCATTTATCACAGCAATTGTTACAAGTCTTGCCACTCCTGTAAATTCTTCAAGACTGTACATTAGGATGCATAATTAAACTGTAAAGAATCAAGTTCCTAAAGTCGTATGATTTGTAACAATTTTTTTGATAAATGATGTCATTTTTAGTTAAAAATTGAAAAACAAAATCTGTACAAAACAATTAATTACACATTTTTAGCTTCAGAACACTAGCCAATTAAAGAAATGACACTTCTGAATAGTTCATTCTCTATTTGTAATATTTTTTTAACTTTAAAATTAAAGAAAAAAGGTATTTTTCTAACAACTTCAAATTAATGTAACTTTGAAAATACTGAGATTAGGGCAAATGTTCATATGAAATTTTTTGCTCAGAATGTCTTCGGAAATAAGCTCCGTAAGGGACGGTCAATCCTTGTGAATCACTATGTATAATGGTTCGCTTTTTTTATATTAGATGTTATCGAATTATTTCGATTACTTTTTTTTTTTTTTTTTTTTTTTTTTTTTTTTTTTTTTTTTTGCGAACCCGGTACCGGAGGCTTCAGCTTAAATCCTTAGTTGAAGGGTGTTATTATGAAGGCTCGACAAAATTTTGGGACAGCTGCTTCATACAAAATAGTGTCAGTGGTACATGTTTTGATCTTGCAAGACATTGGGTTAAATCTGAGATGGTAGTGACCTTCACCGAGAAGGCGTGGTGCAATAGTTGACATGAAAGTTAAAGGTACTGATGCTTTCAGAGTCCCTCAGAATTCATTCTCCATTTCGCTTTTATTGCTCACTTTTCGGTTCCGACCAGCCGCCCTCATATCCCTTCCCATGGTCCCTTTTTTTTTCTTATGTATACAGTTTATACCGCACCCCTTTTTATTTCATCTTGTCTCCTTTCCTTTTAGACCTTTCTTCTCGGACCCTTCAGTGTTCTCCGCCCAGACTTTTTTCTTTCATCTGCCATATGAGGTATAATATTCTCCAGGCCCATTTGAAGGGATGGAGAGCCTCAGTTTGAATTGAGAACAATGCACGTTACTTTACTATTCATTGAAGAAACATGTGTCTACGAAACAGTAGCAAGTAATTCGCAGAACTTGAAAAGGTGAACACATGGGGAGATTCAAATGCGGACGTCCCAAAATGAGAACTCCGAATAGACGAGATCTTCATATTAGTCTGCCCATATTGCATCGTATATTATGAGTTTGAGAGTGAATGTTAACCCTTTTAAAGATAAAAAGGAAAATATGACCAAATGCTGGGTAACTATCGGTACTGGACACCGGACTCATTTCACCGGCATTATCATCTTCATTTCATTCAGACACTAAATAACCTGAGATGTTGATACAGCGTCGTAAAATAACCTAGTAAAATGTAAAGGTATCCCATTTGTACGCTATGAAGGTACATGAAAGGCATGGAGGTAAGTTTCTATGCTTTAACTTCCTCGGCACTATACTGTTTTTGCTGTAAGAAAAATCCTAATGTGAACATAAGCACGTTGCTGTCATACCCGTGATTGGCTCCCAGTCTAAACACTCACATGACGCAGGAAAATATAGTTCGTATTTGGAAACCACAATCTTGTATTATTTGAAAATAAAACATTGAATTCTAGTTGTTAAATACGATGAAACATTTAACTTTACTCATATGTAAAACGTTATGTAAAAGAAATGCTACTTTTATATTTTGTTATGTACTATGAACGCGGATGAATACCAACAGTAATACCGAGGTAGTCTGTTCTTGTAACAAGCTGGCGTCACTTGAGCTCGTAGTTGTTCACGTAAGCATTTGGTACTGAAGTATGGCTTTTGCATCCTCAACTGTCCATTGTGAAGACGTAAGACTTAAAAATAATTTAATTACAGTAATTATAAAATGTTTCCTAAGCAAACGAATGCATAGTAGTGAGGTTAGACCTACTTGACGAGTAACGGGAAATGTTTAACATGAAGCAGAATGTACAACAGTAGGCGGGAACACGTACTGAGAATCTATGGCCATTGAAGCCTCACTTCAGTCACGTGCTATTGTTTACATTAGGATTTTTCTTGCAGCGAAAAGATTATAGAATAAGGTGCTGTGGCCGACACCACGCTCGGACCTCATTTTACCCCCGGTACTCAATTTGACAGAAGGCTGGGTGGAACCCTGTGGCTGTCCGGAAGTTCTGTCAAGGAGAAAATTGAACTTGTCTTCTCTTCGCATTGAAGTTTACCATAGGCCTAATTCGATGTTAAAACATGGCATCTCGTTTGAGATATACAACTGTGGATGATATTAACCTACTTACAACAGCTCAAGACGGATAAATTATTCAGGCGGAAGTACAAGAAGGCTCAGGAAAGAATTTTTCGTTGTGTTCCCTTGCACCCTGGTTGAGGTCATTTAAGGAACAAGTGCACCTATCCCTTGTGATTCTTTCTGAAGTTTTACTAACATTAACATACGTCGCCAAATACTTCACTACTGGCGTCAACATAGCGTTAACTATTTAGCTTACCATTAGGATGCGAAAACTCTCCTATTATCTCTGAGCCTGATGACCGTTAACGATAACGATTTTGATTCCCGGAAGCGGACTTGCGGAAGGAAGGGACGAGTGTGGCGACATTTTCTGTATGAAAACAAATCCAACAGAGTTGACATTAAAAACATCCGCTCACTATCACTGCCAAAAAACTTATTTACTTCACTGGAATAGATGAGAAACATAGAGAGCGATGGTTAGTCGATGTTTTCAGTTTTAACATACGCACATAACAATCCGCGCTACAGAATCACTTGTTTTTTTTCTCCTTATCTCGTCTTCCTTTCTCTGTGATGTAAGACAGGCTCGGATATATTTTGAGACTACTATATAGCATACTGCAGGGGATACCGACGAAAGGAATGCGAATCAAACAATGCGATAAGGAAGAGCGGGCGACAGGAAAGGTCACGAGATAGCTTGAATGATATTCAAGAGTACAGTCGGAAGAGAAATGACATCGATAGAATCAGTCTTGCGTTGTGATAGTTACATTACGACTTTAGCTTGTTCCATTGCATGTATCTTGTCTTGTATCGCACGGTATTATTATTTCATTCGTAAACATATGCTGCGCGTTTAATTAGCTTCGAATTTTTCTCTTCCTACGTTCTTTATTTCCACAGCGATGTACTTGTTTGTTCATCTTCTTGGAAAAGACTGTACTTCTATCGGCCCGCACTCCCGCTCCCTCGGCGTGCCTACATAAACACGTCAAAACAGACAGCAACGCCACCACTGCTTTTCGGTAATCTTTCCTTGCGCGAGCTATACCTCTGGTGATGGTCTGCTGTACCTCATCGATCCATTTTAGTCATTTTCCATCAGGTGTGAGAGCCAGGGAGACTTTGGTTTCTCTCTTAAGATTGACTAGAATCTATCATAATCAGTATCATCACCGTCATCTACCAATCTCTGGATATCCACTACGGCGGACAGCCTATTCGGTGTCACACAAACACAAGTAGTGTTGAACAGAGATGATATTGAAAGAGGAATAAAATTATGAAGAATGGAATGAAGAGGAGGAAAATGAGGTATCACTGGGATTTGAACTGGGGTCCGCGGTAGTCTTAAACAGCCAACTGAGTAACCAACTAACCACTTCTGCAATAGGGGTTCACAGTGCACGAAGTCCAACCTCTGCATCGCCCACACATTTCCGTCGGTTGCCAGGGACAACATAAAATTCACCTTCACCTTGTACTTCTGGTTTATTACCTCATCAAACGAAGTCCGCCATTGGTCCACATTCCAGACAACTTGTAGCCTGATCCACATCATTGCAGCCAACTTTCCGAAAGTCTTGGTGATTAAAAGGCGCAATGCATTTGTTTCTTTTTGTCTTCGAAACGGCTCTCTCTCCAATACTCTGATGACTTTTAATGATGTGATTACAGCACTGTTTCTCGTTTATGCTGATGGTTAACGAAAGACAGAACGGGAAATCGATAGCTTTTAGACAGCGTTATTTATAACTCACCATGGCCTTAAGTCGTACCGGAACGGTAACCGAAAACCAGAGCAAATTGTCTTTATATCAGTGAAGTGAAACGAAATCTTTGTAGAAATTCGCTCTGGATTTCTGAACTGGAACGCTGGAATTGCGATCATAAATCAGAGTTTTCTATGTATAAATATTGTTGTGTTAATTAAGGACATAATTTCAACTTTTAAGTTTATTAGTGTATAGGAATCTGTACTAATGTCTTGTGACGAGAATATTGGAAATGGAAATACAAAAATTGGAAATTGATCCTTTGAAGAGGTGGAAAAATTCAAATACCTGGGAGCAACAGTAACAAATATAAATTATACTCGGGAGGAAATTAAACACAGAATAAATATGAGAAATGCCTGTTATGATTCGGTTGAGAAACTTTTGTCATCCAGTCTGTTGTCAGAAAATCTGAAAGTTAGAATTTATAAAACAATTATATTATCGGTTATTCTTTATGGTTGTGAAACTTGGACTCTCACTTTCAGAGAGGAACATAGGTTAAGCGCGTTTGAGAATAAGGTGCTTAGGAAAATATTTGGGGCTAAGAGGGATGAAGTTACAGGAGAATGGAGAAAGTTACACAACACACAACTGCACGCATTGTATTCTTCACCTGACATAATTAGGAACATGAAATCCAGACGTTTGAGATGGGCAGGGCATGTAGCACGTATGGGCGAATCCAGAAATGCAAATAGAGTGTTAGTTGGGAGACCGGAGGGAAAAAGACCTTTGGGGAGGCCAAGACGTAGATGGGAAGATAATATTAAAATGGATTTGAGGGAGGAGGGATATGATGATAGGGACTGGATTAATCTTGCTCAGGATTGGGACCAATGGCGGGCTTATGTTAGGGCGGCAATGAACCTCCGGGTTCCTTAAAAGCCAGTATGTAGGTAAGGAATCTGTACTAAAGCAGAGTTTCGTCATAGTTTTCATAATAACTAGATCTTTAAATGTGCAAACTTTGACATATATCGGTCAAAGCGTGTAGATTTGTATAGAGAACATACATACATACATACTTACATACATACATACATACATACATACATACATACATACATACATACATACATACATACATACATACATCTTTTATATATTAAGGTAATGTTTTCACTAATATTGGATAGACAGACATGATTTTACCACCACTTGAAAGAGAGATATTTCAAGTTTCATACTCCCATCTGAGTTTTATTTGTTATTTAAGTGGAAACTTGTACATTATTGTTGGAAAAAATGGCTGCCATACCAACAGATTGCAGCTGGTGTGTGCTCAAATATGCGTGATGTAACAGTGCTGTTGCGATTCGCCTCGTGTTCCAATAGCAATTTGGCCGTCCTGGTCCTCTCGCGTGATTTTTTCCTGTGGAGTTTTGTAAAGGACAATGTTTACGTCCCTTAAATTCCAACGACGTTGCCGGAATTGAGACAAGACATGCTTGAGAGAGTTTGGCGAGATAGGGATAACCGCCTAGACATCTTTTTGTCGTGTCACACGTGGGGCAAACATGAAATGCATTTAAGGTTAAACTTATTATGGTAATATCATGTATTTATAGTCAATATTAGTTTTAAATATAAAATTACATAATCCAGTAATCCAATAATTTTTGGAGACGATGTACATTAGTTTATTCCATAGCGAAATTGGATCAGAATTTACTAGTAATAATAACATTAATAGAATTATTCTAGTAGACTGTATATTCTGATATTGAAACTGAATCTGTCTATCTTACATACAGTATGTTAATTCTAAATGGTAATACAGGATCTGAATTAAGTACAATAGCGAAATTTACTTAATTTTTATTCAAAGTAACGGCATTTCACCTGATTTCTTAATTCTATGGGGAAATTCAATATAAATTGTTAATCCTGTATATTAAATTAGATTTAACTTTGTTAATTCACTTAGCAAAAGTATTTTTGGTATTTTTCAACATACTTTTATTAGACTTTAAAAGCGCGAAATTTATATACATACTGTCCGATCCCGTTAAAAATTCTCACAGTTCATACCGTGCGTTATTCACTCGGAACCTGTTATAATAACAGTTGAAATACGAGACTGTGCGTATTGGTTCATCCCAAACCAGTTCCCAGCGTGCGTGTCCGTGACAACCCATAATGAAACGGCGACGGTATTTCTAATTCTGCGCTCACTTGTTTCACTGCCGCTAGATCGTAAAACAGTTCAAAAGGAATGGACGGCGAAGACGACGAAATAGAGGAGAAGAGATGATGTTTTGTGTTCTTGTCTTTTTTTTTTATTCCTTTCTTTAGAAAACATGTTTTTATTCCCTTCCCCTCCGACTCCCCACCCATATCTCTCTCCTCTCTCTCTCTCTCTGCCTTCCTCAATTAGTGCCGAGTATGACTCAACAGTCAGTCCCGATGCAACATTATCTATATGACCGTGCCGGGCTCCGCCCACAGAGAGACCCGGGAAAGGGGGTCGTATCCATGGAAACCAGTGTTCCTTCTCCCTGCACCCCCCTGGACCAATCTGTTGGCGTTGCTGCAGCCTCGGATACACCGCACCACCCCGCTCTCAGATGAGATCCGCGGTGGCAGTGTGGAGTGACTGCAGAGGATAATATTCTATCTGAATAAATAAAAACATCACTTATCTCGTTCTTATTATGTAAAACGCGGCAGAGGAGGAGAAGTAGGCGGCAAAAAAATGGATCACCACCGTGTGTGTGTGCTTGTGTTATGACTGTGAATGGATCTTGCTGTAGTAACTAATAAAGTGTCTTGTGCCCATACCAACTGTTTTGGGGGCAGTGGTGGGGAGGGAATTTTCATACGTGTTTGGAGGTGTGTGGTTCAAGATACGTCCCAAGGGCACCGCTGTTGTATTCATCACTTTATCTAACTTTATATAGCGTAATAAGGTAAGTCATGCAAGCTTGTAACGACCAAATGGACAGCTTATTTGTTTTGCGGTGATGTAGTGGTCGATATTGCCCCATATGCCGTCACCAACACTTTTATCCTGTATTTTATTTCGAAAAGTATCTCAATACTATCGCCTACGATATGATAACATTGAAGAAGGTATTTTCTAGGACATAGAGGTGAGCTTAAACGATATTTTCAAGTGTCTGTGACAAATGGAACTGTGATATATAAATATTTGGTGACTTTTATCGCTGATTTTGTCGTACCGATAAATAAACAGATGAAATATGCAAGAACAGTGGAAATGTGAATACGATTTCCATACTTTCTGTGGTGAATACTGAATACTTTTATTTACAACCTCCACCAATTAAAATTAAATCTGTATTAATATGCAACACATTGATGGTTTGTATTGGAAAATCCAACAAATAAGTAATATGCACGTACCATTAACAATAAATAAATACATTATTACCAATTTAGCATCTTTTCAAAATGAGTTTTCTCCATCTTAGTATTTTTTTCGTGGAGTGAAAAAATCCGGTCTGTTGCTACCAACACTTCCTCTTCAACATCATATTAAGACGGGAGAAAACTCGTTCTGTTACATTATCGTTGCAGATTTGAATTCTGGGTTCATAGAATACTATAGGAATAACGTTTAATGTTCAGGTTTTTTAAGAATGAAGGAAACACGTTTTGAAACGATGTTCCTCAATTGATATATGGGGTGCCAAAAGTTAAGCTCTCGTACCACGGGGTTTTATTGTAGATAATGAACCAATTAATAATTTTAAAATGCAGTTGGATATGAGAAAATTAAGGTTATGTGATTACTTTTCAGTCATAACTAAGGGTTAAGTTGATCGTGGATCATAGACATATCAGTTATTGAAAGAGTATTGAATATTCAATATTCTTTGTTATTATGTACAGCAGATATCCATACTGATATTTTGTCACATATTTCGTGTCGTCAGTCACAGATATAAATGACAACTTCACATCTAAGACAAAATACCAGACTGATTTGTCACCCATCTCTAGTAGGACATGAAAGACTAAAGAAACCGTCAGTAAACTTCTTACGTGTACTTTTTTTATCTTAGATATCACACTATTGTGGTGTCTCAGTCACATAGTCCAAGCATCTGCCCGTAACAAATTGATTGGTCCACGAAAAGAAAAGAGTTTAACAAAGAGATCACACTACTTATATTATTCTGTGTCCTCTCAGACAGAAGGGCAAGTGGAGATATTACGTCACATGAATCAAACAATGTGTCAGTGTACTGTTAGACGGAATAACCCAGAAAAAGGACTCATGTAAATTCCTTGCGTTGCACTGTATTGTCTCGTGTATAAACTACACTGTGATTTCATGCTACAGGAGTCCTACCATGTGTTTGTGTGCTATTATATGAAATAGCCTTGAAAAGTACATCGGTAAATTTTATGTAGTGACGAATATTGCTCCACATGCCCTAGTTTGAACACGTTAATGTCCCGATTAATTATAAAAAACGTCGACTTCAAGTCCTTGCCGACATATTGTACGACGACGACGATGATGATATTATTGTTATCATTATCGCCATCAATATTATCACAAAAAACTTGTACACTATTAGCCTATCTTCATTAAACCGACGTACACCCTCAGTCTTAACAACATGATTGTCCCAGATTGTATCTTACAATAGATCCTATTATGTTCAGCGTCCAATAGACTGGTATACAGCCATAGTTTAACAACATGATTCCCACCAGGGTGGGTCTTACAATAGTCTGTTATAGGTGTCCAGTATTATTTATTTCATTGTGTAGGCTACGCAACTTCTGTAGTGAAGACGTTATCACTATTATTATTATTATTATTATTATTATTATTATTATTATTATTATTATTATTATTATTATTTTAATCATCTAAACATATAGAAGAAAGGAATTCGTTATTAATTTTTTGACCGATCGTGTTTTTAAACGACAATACCGATGTCCTTGATAGGTCTTGTAAGTTAAACTTACAGCACACGTGCACAGTAAATAAATGAATAACACCTATAAACAAATACGAATAAAAACAAATGACTGACATGTATCGACAAATAACAAACTAAAAGGATTAATAATAATAATTAATTTTTTTATTAAGATCGGCCAAAGAATAGTATGATTTCGTCTCGTCTTTTCAAACTTATCCTCGTTCTGTAAATCTCACTTACCACACTTGTATCGTAATATACTATTATATACAACTTAGTTTATGAAGATCACTGTGTTGTTTCACGTAGCTTAGATAAAATTGAATATTCGATCTCGATACACACCACACACGGGACTGACGTCTGATTTGTGTTGCTTGATTTCATGATGAAATGTAATTGAGAAATGGTGTAACTTTACAAATATAGGTCTACTCATATCTGGAAAAATAAATAAGCGAGTTTTAGTAAGATCCAGGATCGGTGACAGGTTAAGTTTTGTTTGTTCAGACTTTTGGTATGCCTTGCATATTAACGCCTTTTGGCAGATAGGTACACAAATAGATTTACACTTGACCGAAGAAAGGAGTGCTTTCCCGCGTAATGCTACATTATGATGGTTGCACTGAGTTACACGATGATTTCGTGTGAAAATATATAAGAAAATCATCTGTCGAATATATAAGAAATGAAGGTGAGATGGGTTTGTAGCTTTCGCAGTGATCAAATCTTGTATTTAAATTAGTGTGCTACAATTTTTAGCTTATTTTCGGTTTCAGTAATTTAATTACGTCTTTTCCTCCCGTGTATTGTGCGAAGCTGAATCGAAGATTCTCCTAGATTAACTTGGAAACATTCGTCGAAAAAGCCCTACTGTGTTTTCATGTAGTGTCAGATTGAATAGTCCGAAAAATATCTTACTGTAAATTTAATAAAGTTAGGCTATACTCAGTTGTAATCAACGATATATGCAATGCACGGGGAAAAGGAAATGGTTACCCTACTCCATTATCTCCTAGTTTAGTTGCCTCATGAGTGACTTATGAGTCTTTAAACTGTAGACTAAATATACTCTGTTCCCTGTAGAGCAGAGTAGCTTGGTGACACCATATTACGAGAGTCCCACCCGATAAAATGATCCAGAAAATGACCCAGGCTGTCCTGTTTTAGCTCAAGTGGCGGTGGTTATACGTACGTACATTTCATTTTTGTATTTACCTCTTTACAGGTATTCCTTACCAATTCGTCTATATGTAAGTTACTGAAGGAGACGTGAAAAAAATAATTGAGTCCACTGTCAAGAATTTATTCGTATGTAGTCCGCGTGTTATACGTATTGTTTCTGCCAGTCTGTAGGACATTTTCATTAATTGAATTATTATTTCAGCAGATAATGAAAATGTATTTGTTATAATAACAGGAGAAAAGGGCAGTACATGTAATTAACATTGTTAAACCTGTATTTCGCTTTTCTCAATTGGCATTACTGAGTAACATTCAATTTTTTTATTGCAGTAGTCGATATTCATCTATTTCAACTTCACAATGTCCAAATAGGTTAAGTTATGACCGAATTTGAGAGATATATTATTTAAATTTTTATTTTATTCACGAAATAGTCCTAATAAATGTCACTCGAGGTCTGAGATTACCAAGATAAATACACGAGCGAAATCTCAGACCTCTTGTGACATTACTATAGACAATTGAAAGTCTAACGGCTAATGCCAAGCTACTAATTAATTAACGGGTATTAATATCCTTACGGTTTACTGAACTGCGATAAGTCTAACTTGTTGCCAAGGTAACCGTCATGTCACGCGCGATAACACGGGCTACTTGATGCTGTGTCCGTTCATTCTGGTCGTAAATGAAAAATTACGACGGCTGCCCGGGATTAAGCAATCAGCATTGTATTAGCAACACGTGCAGCCTGTTAAAGCTTTTTCTGATGACAGCGCAGAGAACTCGCCGATCGATAAGACTCGGAAGAGACGCTTTTATCGCTCCGTCTCCTGGATCTGTGGACGTGCCGTCTACGGGCTGCGAAATTAATGCAGATAGTAAGATGCGAGAGATATTACGAGGCTTTAAAACGTCGCTATGGTGCGACTGGGTTTTAACTTAGCTGAAGGCTTCTTGCCAAAGTAAACTCCGTTTAATTTCTATAAGGTTTGTTCTGTCTTTTTTTTTATTGAGTATGCCCCAACGAGTATAACTCATATGTAGGGGCTATACAAGAACACATACATATAGTGTTCGCGTAGGCTTCCGCGGCTGGTGTACATGTTGTGTGGATAAGCTTCAGGGCTTCTACCGTGTTGTCTTGGTGTTATTGGCTGACGTTTAGACCGCTGTGTTGTGGTCATCTTCAGAGCAGTTGTTGGATAAGGAAATAGTCTGCCAGCTCATATAACGGCTAATGCCAAGCTACTAATTAATTAACGGGTATTAATATATATATATATATATATATATATATATATATATATATATATATATATATATAGTAGTCTCGATGGGGGGAGTACTTGCTGTGATAGGTCGTAGGTTCTCCTTCTGGCATCTGATTGGTCCTACGTTGTCCAATCCGCTTGAACCTACGACCTATCACAGCAAGTACTCCCCCACATCGAGACTACTATATATATACGAGCTGGCAGACTATTTCCTTATCCAACAACTGCTCTGAAGATGGCCACAACACAGCGGTCTAAACGTCAGCCAATAACACCAAGACAACGCGGTAGAAGCCCAGAAGCTTATCCACACAACACATACATATGTTATACAATGTAATTGAAAAGTCATGAAACTACAGTCTGTGAAAACAAACAATAACACAATTTATTAAAGAAAGAAAGCAAAATAAGAACATATAATAAGATAACATAAAGTTTTGGGCAGAAAAAAGAAAAAGGTTGAAACCATGAAATAAATAAATCAACTGAGAATTAAAATAAATAATCTTCCCAAAAACATATTTTTAAACAATTCTTAAAACACCGGTAATTTGGTAAAAGTGTATGTTCTAAAGGAAGTTGGTTAAAAGTTGTTAAAAAATGGTTAAGTCTTTTCTTTCCATAAGCTACGGAGCTATGCTGAGAAAAATATATATTATCTTTTTGTCTTGTTAAATAAGTATATATATCTTTATTAAACTGAAATATAATATTACTATGTATTAAATTGTTAATAACTTTGTACATGAAAATAGCAGCACCTAATTTGATAATTGATTCAACTGGTAGAACGAAAGAAAATTGATATAGATATTTAACTCGAGTCAAATAATGAAAACCCAATAAATTTCTTAAAGCTCTATTTTGAATAATTTGTAAAGGTCTTAAAGCAGTCTTCTTATTATGTCCCAAAATAAATGACATATACATTAAATGAGAATGGATAAAAGCATAATATGCATTCAAGAGATAAGATATAGGCAAAGATCTTTTAAGCCTTTTCAAAATACCAGACAGTGGAGCAATTTTCTCACAGACAGCCAAAATATGCTTATCCAATGTTAAATGTTGATCAACAATCAAACCTAAAAATTTAACTGATGCAACTTTTTGTATTACAGAAACATTAAACTTTAATTCTTTCGGAATAATATAATAAAATGAAGGTTTAGTAAAAATCATATACCCAGTTTTTTTTTTTTTTTTTTTTTTCAAATTTAAAGAAAGCCTATTTGCACTTAACCAACCAACCATTCAAATATATTTGAATGGTTGATATATCGCTGTTCAGCGCCGTATCAGCATGGCCTAAGGACTCTAAGATTGGATTGGCGATACGGAATTCGCATTGGTTCAAACAGTCATGCGAATTGAATTGAAATGAATTGAATTGAAAGAGGAGAAGTGGGAGGAGAAATTTAAAACGTACAAAATACGCGTCCTCGCAAAGGGTTCGGGGCTGAAAGAAACTGAATATGCGAGCTCCAAGCCTGTTGGCCACTTGTCTCACTCCGGGTTACATTGCTGCACTGAAGGTGCTCTAGAAAATTTTGAAGGGGAAAAGCCGAAAATGGACGTAACCTCTTAGGTACCACATACGCGAGGGAGAAGAGAAAATTGCGAGAAAATGTTTCACATTAAATACGGCTAGTGCATGAGATAGGTACGTATTATAGCATCATGACCGAAAAAATGAGGAACTACATTGAGTAGCATAATCCTGTCTGACAATCCAGCTTCATTTCTGCTGCAGGTAATTGGGTACGACGCTTGCAGTTCTCTGGTAGACCTTGGCTCTGTTAGGATTGTTGCACCACATTATTATTATTATTATTATTATTATTATTATTATTATTAATGGGTCCACACCTGTGGAGTAACGATTAGCGTGTCAGACCGCGAAATCAGGTGGCCCGGGTTCGATTCCCGGTTTGGGCAAGTTACCTGGTTGAGGTTTTTCCGGGGTTTTCCCTCACCCCAATATGAGCAAATGCTGGGTAACTTTCGGTGCTGGACCCCGGACTCATTTCACCGCCATTATCACCTTCGTCTCATTCAGACGCTAAATAACCTAAGATGTTGATAAAGCGTCGTAAAATAACCTACTAAGAAGAAGAAGAAGAAGAAGAAGAATAGAATAGTTTTATTTCAGAGATTATTAAGGGCATACTTATATGATTTTTAAAATTCCACAATTTCCATCCAGTTTTTTTTTTTTTTAATTTGAACTACCGCTACATAAACAGGCTTACAATATTGTCATCTACATATACAACATTTGGTGTCATTAGAGCTAATAGTTTTGAAATATTTTTTTATAATAGGTGTATATTTTATATTCACGTTATTTAAAACACTCCATAGCCACCGACGTAGCTCAGTCGGCTAAGGCGCTTGCCAACCGATCAGGAGTTGCTCTCGGGCTTAAGCTGATTACCTGGTTTGTGTTTTTCCGAGGTTTTCCCCAATCGTAAGACAAACGTCTGGTAATCCTTGGCCTCATCTCGCCAAATACCATCCCACCAATTGCATTGACGCTAAATGATTTAGTAGGAATTGATATAGCGTCGTTTAATAACCAACTAAAAAAAAAAAGACTCCTTCGTCAAAGTTTTCAAAATATTTAGTTCATATTTTCTCAAAAGCTTGAAAATAGTCATAAGAATAAACATTAATTTATCTTTTTGAACTCAGGCTAAATGGAGGGCCACAATAATTTGTTTTTAATTTCTTGCATATACCATTATAGCATATTTTAATCTAAGTTCAATATGAATATACCCCGTAGTAACTTAATATTTCATACATATGCTATTTAAATTTTATTTATCAACATTTAATTGACCCCTGAGAATCTGATAACTGTTGTTCAAGGAGCTTTTTTTATTCAATAAACTGCTTAAATTTTTAAAATCGAGAAAAGAGCATTAAAACGGAACGGAACAAAACAAAAACATTTTCCTCAACTCATTCACGAACCGTATGTTAGGCCACATTTGATTGTCTGACTAGACCATTTAAAACAGTCTCAAATAAAATTACGATCATAAAAACAAAAAAGTGGTTTTTCTTAATTTTTCATCATTATGTCACCATAGTGTCCCCTTAACATTTGCAACTGCACGAAAATTAAATGGAGATGAAATTGATGCTTTCGTTAAGCAACCTATTTTGCTTGACAGAATAGGACGTGATATACTGTATGCTTGACTTACAAAAAGTTCAAAGTTTGGTTTTCATTGCTGTTTTATGGTCGCTTGTTTGATCTTGTTTTAAATTTATTACAAATTTAGTTTTAAAAATACTTCCACTAGTAGGAGTTTTAGTTCTCTTGGGAAAAGCGGTAAAGTTTGGTGTTCAGGGAAGTGTCGTAAAAATGCAAGAGCGGTAAACGTGATCTTAGATTGAACTACGAGCGCAACTTTTTACTCTAATAAAATGCTCACTTGTTTCTTCGTTTATTTTACGACATACTTCATCTGCTGCTGCAGTATATGACATGTTGGGTTCCTCAACAGTAAATAAAAATGAAGATACAAGGAAACCAATTTTGAAGCTGATCGGTCTTGGGAAGTAACTCACGACCTCGAAAACTCTTATTTTGTTGAGCTGTGTACAGTTTGTCATTGCATCATGATGAGCGTCATCATAACCAGTTACCACCACCACCATCACCACCACTACCACCACCACCACCATATCATTATGGACAACATAATCTTGTTTATTACCACCACCATTACATTGGCCATAAATAATTATGTATTATACGACCAGATCCCAAAACCTTGAGATAATTCACGATAACATTTTTGTACGGTATAAGTTATCTGCTAACAGAAACTGAGAAACTCGCATGGCTAGCTTTCAGAGAAGTGTTCACAAATATGTCCGTGTGAATGTGAAAACTGACAATAATTACAAGAAACTTATTGAGGAGTTGCAGGCATATCAGCGTATGAGATGCAATATCAGCTATTCCAGTTGTCACGGATGTTACATTTTTACTATTTTCAAACTCTATAAATTGAAAATAAAATTACTTATGTGAACTTTTATTACTAGAATCAATTTAGAAGATAAGTATCATTTTACAGAAAAAAAAGTTGTTGAATAAAAATTATTATTATTATTATTATTATTATTATTATTATTATTATTATTATTACATAAAATAAAGTAAAGGTTTCGTCACAGATGTTACAAGATTTGTGAACTCACTTCACACCATATTAACAAAAAGTGTAAAACTCAGGTCTTTGCCTCAAGCAAAAACGTATTCATTCTTATAGTCCATGTGAAAATTATGTTAATCTCATGGCATCCAATTAATTCACAAAATCTGTAAATATGTTATACCTGTTTCTTCCATGTCACGGATGTTACAGATGAGTTACTGTCCTTCATTTTTCCGGTTTCAAAACAACTGTGACATTTATAAGTTAAAATATTCACTTAAGATTAATTGTTATTAACCCAAAGTACTGAAAATAAATCGCAGGGAGAACATACTACAGAGTAAAAAGTTCTTTAATCCTGGAGCTCTAGAATTAACAGTGCAGACTCTCGAAATATTTCTTCAACAGTAGTTCCTTGAAAAACATATAGTAACAGCTGATCTCTCTATGAGTAAATACAGCAAACTTTAGGGAAACGAAACGGTACCTATTACCTAACCAAGACCACTTAGATTCAATGCCCATAATACTTGTCAAATATTTTCCTTTTGAAAATAAACATTAGATTACAGTATTTAATTTTAGAGCATTATATATGTCTTATACTAATAATAAACAAATATTTCTGAAAAAGACTTTTTCATTAGAATTCCCAGTTTGCCCCTAATGGCTGATAAGTTATGTCTTTGAAAATTCACTTTTTACACTTCCTTTTGGACTTCTTTTCTACTAATCTGGGTGCAGTAAGTGACGAGCACGGGGAAAGATTCTACCAGGATATTTCTACAATGAGAAAAATGTATTTAGGAAAGTCACTTCAGAGCATGTTAGCATCGACTGTTGGACTTTTCTGCATGAGTATTCTGGTGACAGTTACAAACGGAAGAGCTCAAATAAATTTCTAGAAATAAGCTTATAGGCCTAAGTAAATTTCAATTTTCTTTGCTTTTGCATGCCATTATATGAACTGACTTCCTAGAGCAAACCTAAGCCTATAACTCTTTCTTTTAATGTCTCTTAATTTCATTTTAATTATATTTAAAACCGCAACAGAGACATATTTAAGGCAATTTAAGATTCTGATGTAATATCATAAAACATTTGAAGCATTTAAAACAAAATTATGCACCCAGAATTAAGTTATAAAAAAACTTAAGGTGATAGCGCATTTTCGTTTCCAGATTTGTATCCATTGAGGTCGATTTATACGAATTCATCTATTTTTATTCAGGGGATCATCAAAGAGTTTAAATTTGTCCATCAATGCCATGTGTCAACTTTGTCGAGACTTCAGTTCTCACAACATAGCAGCACTTTACAAAATAAATTTTATACTTTGTGTCTGGAAGGTCTAATCATGTGCCGAAATTTGAACACTATACGAGTAGTCTATGACTGTTACTAATATTCTGATAATTAAAAATTGTAGTACCAGTTGAAACTGAAACTGTCTTGTGAGGTACCTATGCTTTTTATCTACTTCCTTCGCCTGCTTCGCAGCGTGATCTAATTATTACAATAGACTCTTGGTAATCCGGCCATTCCTTGCACAGAGGGGTGGCGGATTAGCGAGAGTTCGGATTACTGAGAGTGCTTAAAAATTTCATTAAGCTGCGCCAACCACTCCACTTACACTTCTAAATCGAAACTTCCACACTTGACCTGCGCGAGTATACGTACATAATTATATAACTTATGTGTAGACTATAAGCAATACAGTAGACCTATACAAATGGCAGCGTTGCAAATATACCAGAAAACTATTACAGTAGAAGTGATGAAACTACACTAGAAGAAGGCCAGATAATTGGAAGACCGGATTATTGAGAGGATTAGCGAGAGTCTAATGTAATTACTTGTCTGTTGAATTTTTAATTGAGATATAAAATAAATAGTTTAGACGCCTCCAGATATGGACGGTAGCTGCGAATATATTGAATAAGCAGTCATGGACAGCCGATAAGGGGTGGTCCTCCAGCTTGGGGATTGGGCGAAGGGCTAACAACCCATCACCGTAGAAAACAGCTTGTTACGAAACCACACAATAAGCCTCGGAATGGGACTGATTCTCTGGCACGACCATAGCAAAGGAATAAGGTTATGATATTTGAAAATGAATTTGAGGGAGGTGGGATATGATGATAGAGACTGGATTAATCTTGCGGGTGGGCTTATGTGAGGGCGACAATGAACCTGCCGGTTCCTTAAAAGTCATAAGTAAGTAAATATGAAATTAAATAATAGAATTATTATTAAATGAATAATAATCTCATGATAGCATATTATTTGAGGAATAAAGTGATATCTGTTGTGTTTTGTAAATCTTCACAGATGTAACGTGTAATGTTATAAACGTTGTACTTAATTGCTCTAGTTTACTTTGAAAGAACACAACAGTTGTACTTGAAAGGATTTCCTTCCACGGGTTCGGTAGATTTAACGACAGCTGCTAAGTTTCAGGAATTTCTTTAATGGTCCCTAGAGATTCATATCCCTAAGTAGGCCTTATTGTTTGCCAGGTCATTTATTTCAGAGTTTTAGCCTGTTTGTTAGAATGAAGGAAAGCATTGGATGGTTGCGACGTTTTTATTTGAATTCTTGAAGAGCCGACAGTCGATCTGATCAATTGGTAAAATAGGTTCAGCTGACGACTTCTCACCGAAGGGGACGAAAGGTCGGTTCCGGACACACCCTCCGAGATTTCTGCAAAGGCTTGTTTACTTCGATGTTGTGGTCTCAGAAGAGAATGAGTAATAGATGGAGGGAGCGCCTGCTGTTTACTGTAAATACAATGGAACGTCAGATTCAAGATTTATTCGAATGCTTCAGTTTCTACAGTCATTCGCATATTACCATTGCTCATGCTCTTATATCACCTTATCTTCGAATCACCATTGTAGCCAGTGCTGTCATGATTATTTTTTTGGCCATACGCCCCACCCCGTGTTTTCTCCCTTGAAATATATTTTACTCTCCTCTCTCTATCTCTCCGACTGTCGTTTAATGATTTTTTTATATTAAAGAAGAAGTAAAGAAATTGTTTTGCTTTACGTTTTAATTGTACAACAATATTAAATACATTAAACTCAGAATAAATTAATTTAGTTGGACAATCAAAACATTTCTTCAAACAAATTTTAATTATTTGTTTTTGTAGTAAATTAACGGTCTAAGATTAATTTTTGTACTTCCAACCCAAACAGTAATGTCATATTGAATAATACTTACTTACTTACTTACTTACAAATGGCTTTTAAGGAACCCGAAGGTTCATTGCCGCCCTCACATAAGCCCGCCATCGGTCCCTATCCTGTGCAAGATTAATCCAGTCTCTATCATCATACCCCACCTCCCTCAAATCCATTTTAATATTATCCTCCCATCTACGTCTCGGCCTCCCTAAAGGTATTTTTCCCTCCGGTCTCCCAACTAACATTCTATATGCATTTCTGGATTCGCCCATACGTGCTACATGCCCTGCCCATCTCAAACGTCTCGATTTTATGTTCCTAATTATGTCAGGTGAACAATACAATGCGTGCAGTTCTCTGTTGTGTAACTTTCTCCATTCTCCTGTAACTTCATCCCGCTTAGCCCCAAATATTTTCCTAAGCACCTTATTCTCAAACACCCTTAACCTATGTTCCTCTCTCAGAGTGAGAGTCCAAGTTTCACAGCCATACAGAAGAACCGGTAATATAACTGTTTTATAAATTCTAACTTTCAGATTTTTGGACAGCAGACTGGATGATAAGAGCTTCTCAACCGAATAATAACACGCATTTCCCATATTTATTCTGCGTTTAATTTCCTCCCGAATGTCATTTATATTTGTTACTGTTGCTCCAAGTTATTTGAATTTTTCCACCTCTTCGAAGGATAAATCTCCAATTTTTATATTGAATAATAGTCTGAAAAATGGCCAAATAAACATTTCGTAGAAGTCTAATGGGTAAGTAGCATCGAAGATTAACGAATTTATAAATTGTTTTAAATGTCATTAATTAATTACTAGAGACTACAAGTTTACGAACATCACCAGTAATCACTTTCCCTTTTAGTTACTTAAATGGTTAAATAACAACTGATTTATCACCATCACTTAATTCACATGTTTTGGATTATATGAGGCATTTATTTATTTATTTATTTATTTATTTATTTATTTATTTATTTATTTATTTATTTATTTATTTATTTGATTTTAGTTATGCAATGGACTAAATAATTTATTTATCACCTCCATTTAATCCACGGACTATCTGACAAGTTTCCTAGAACCACCCTGGGTTCTGTGAAACGCTTTGAGAAACACTGCGCTAGTGTCTTGGAAGTTTTAAACTGAAGTGAAGACACGGTCGTGAAGTAAACAAAACACGATGCATAGCTTCCTTTTTCTAAAGAGAGAGTGCGTTGTTATCGAAGTTGGTCATAAGGCATTGTGCCAGGTCGTGGATATGTAGTAATAATATTAATTACCTACTGTTTGTTATCTAACTCATGACGGAAGGTTGTTCCTATGTTTGTGTAGAAGTATATGACAGGCATGACCACAATCCGTAGTTATGGTAATAAACGTGGAGGCGTAATGTATGTGGTTTCTTAGTTTATATAATCATTATTAATGGTACAAAATAGCTACATCATGGATGTTTAATTCACTCACTACCAAGGTAAAATCTTTAAATTACTATACAGAAACTGAAAGTGGGAAGTTTTTTCTTTATAGTGTAATGATAAACATAATTAATGTTTTAATGGCTTTTTTATTAGTCTTGAAATAATATTGACTTGACGTTTCATTGATTTATAGTAAACAGGTGGTACCCTCTACATCTGTTGCTCATTCTCTTTTGAAATCAAAACATAGCGAAGTAAACAAGCTGTCGTAGGTAATATTTGCAACACTGTAGTTGGATTTCAATTAAGTTACCAGACGTCCCCGTTTTCCTGGGGCAGTCCCCGAATTTTGCTTCTTGTCTCCGGACAAAATTCGTTACCGAAATGTCTCCGGACATAATAATTTGTATTGGATATCCCCGGATTTTCACTGTCAATAATTATTAATAATGATCCTTGCGCATTGCTGTGGATGAATTTTGCTAATGCAACTTTGCCGTTTTTTCATGTTGCCATAATAAAAAATGATGAGAATTTTTTTTAAATTGTCGGTTGGTCTGTTGTTGCGTAACTCCGTCCAATTTGAGGTTGTTGAACTCCAAAGTGACACCTTTGTGAAAAACAACCATAAGAATTATTGTGTTGGGTTAGATGTAGGCCCATTTAAAAATATTGACTCCCCAAAATATCCACGTCTTAGATCATTTGCTGCCACAATCGCAGCTATGTTCGATTCTGCGTGTATTTATAAATACTTTTTTTCAAAATAAAACATATTAAAATCAAAAAGGACACGCTTAAGAATCTTCGTGCACATTGGCAGTGGCTACCCCTAATTTTGAGATCTTACCGAATAGAAATATTATAATAAAAAAAATAAAAGAATGCAGATGAAAATAATATAATCCCAAAAAGATATTAATTGCTTCTTTCTTTTGTTATTTCTTTGTTATGAACAGGGAAGTAGTGACGACCGCAGACCGTCTCTACTGTCTACTTACTGCGACTGATGCTCCCCATGTCCTTCCTTCACTTTGTGTGTAGCGGGTAGTATTTATATTGCGTCATGAATTTGTGATGTTTTGCGATGCCTGCTCTATGGCCTTAAATCCACCAGTATAAATAAATAAATAAATAAATAAATAAATAAATAAATAAATAAATAAATAAATAAGCAAGTAAATAAATAAATATGCTAGTAAATAAATAAATAAATAAGCAAGTAAATAAATAAATATGCTAGTAAATAAATAAATAAATAAGCAAGTAAATAAATAAATAAGCAAATAAATAAATAAGTAAGCAAGTAAATAAATAAATAAGCAAATAAATAAGTAAGCCAGTAAATAAATAAATAAATAAGCAACTTAACAAATAAATAAATGAGTAAGCAAGTAAATAAATAAATAAGCAAGTAAATAAATAAATAAATAAATAAGCAAGTAAATAAATAAATAAGCAAATAAATAAATAAGTAAGCAAGTAAATAAATAAATAAGCAAATAAATAAATAAGCAAGTAAATAAATAAATAAATAAATAAGCAACTTAACAAATAAATAAATGAGTAAGCAAGTAAATAAATAAATAAGCAAGTAAATAAATAAATAAGAAAGTAAATAAATAAATAAGCAAGTACATAAATTAATAAATAAATAAGTAAATTAATTAATTAATAAGTAAGCAAGTAAATAAATAAATAAGCAAGTAAATAAATAAATAAGCAAATAAATAAATAAGGAAGCAAGTACATAAATTAATAAATAAATAAGTAAATAAATAAATTAATAAATAAGTAAGCAAGTAAATAAGTAAATAAGCAAATAAATAAATAAGGAAGCAAGTAAATAAATAAATAAGAAAGTAAATAAATAAATAAGCAAGTACATAAATTAATAAATAAATAAATAAATAAGCAAGTAAATAAATAAATAAGTAAGAAAGTTATTAAATAAATAAATAAATAAATAAATAAGCAAGTTAATAAATAAATAAATAAATAAATAAGTAAGCAAATAAATAAATAAAAAAGTAAGCAAGTAAATAATAAAATAGACAGTAATGAGATAATTCGCACGCGATCTATAACGAGAGAGTAGTTTATTACTAGACCTCTAATTTTATGTACTTAATATGAAAGTGATAAATATTTACGTAGATAAATATGTAGCCGAAATTGGCAAAATATGTAGCTATAATAAATTAATAAATATGTGATTTTAGGCCTACTGTCTTTCTCAGCATTCGAAAACTGGTCTATATAGAAATTTTTTGATAAATATTTTTTCTTCGATCCTATAAATTTCCTTCTGAGGAAAGTGATCTTTAAAGTATTTGTAATGGGATATTTACAATTGTTTTTTTTAAGGTTTACGGCTTACATGGGAAGGATACATGTATTTATACACAAGAGATTTTCAGACGAGAATAGCCGTTTCCGCTCTAATAAACTCGAATTCATCTCCGACGTTGTTCACTCGCTTTCTCGGTTGTTAGCTTCTACAAAAAGCGTTTTGTGAAGGTTACATAAGAAACTTCCTTGTACATATATACTACATCAATATCACAGAGTATTATACAGGCGAGAGAAGTGTCGTATATTACTTGTCGCTTTTAGTATGTAACCTCCGGAGTGAAGCGAGGTGAGTCATCACGGCGTAAACTGATGTGAAATTTCTTGTTATAGTTATCTTTTCTTCCTATACATTTTAGGGCTTAAATAACAGATCGGAAGACCTCTTTATAGATAGATTGAATGATTAATCCTAAACTACAACGCGGAGTCTTAATGATTGATGATTTGAGAGATACATCGGATGTATATACAAATGCATGTTTTGTTTGCCCTCTCACATGATACACAAAGTGGGAACAAAGTATGCTTCATGTTCTTCTAAATCCGTTTGTCTATTTAGGCTGTTGTATGTTACAGGAATACAGGCTTACACATCCAAATTTTTAAGATAAATATTAACATATCAAGCATATAATAAAACTGTAACACGTGATAGAAAAATTAGTTATTAAATTGTATAGGCTATTTATTATGTATAATTACTATTCGTATATACAGTAGAACAACTTTAAATTACTGTATTAAGTTTATGTACTTTTGTGAACTATTAACAATAAATACACAATATGGAATATGGAACAGTAGGTTATGGAATATGGAATAATAGGCTATGGAATATGGAACAGTAGGTTATGGAATACGGAACAGTAGGTTATGGAATATGGAACAGTAAGTTGGGATCCGTACAGACAAAACCAAATCGATTCAATAGAAAAGATCGAACGCAAGGCAACAAAATATGTCAAAATGGGAAAACTACGTGGAGAAGAGATAGTAAAAGACTTAGAGTGGGAATCTCTCAAATCAAGGCGATGAAAAACCAGACTCACCGCATTGTTTAAGGCACAAATGGGACACAAAGCATGGACCGACAATCAATGCTAGATTAGCAACACCATCATACTTAGGCAGGGCAGATCATATTAGGAAGTTTAAATGTAGAAAACAAAGAACGGACGTGGCAAAATTTTCCTTTGTTAACCGCACAATAGTAGACTGGAACAGCTTACCTTTGGCAATCTTTCAGGCTGGTCTTCTCAAAATCAATACATTTAAGGAAAGGTTGAGAAGATTAGACTGAAAATGTAATTCTAGGTGCACTGTAAATATCGAAGTTGTGTCATGTACTTAATTAAGTTGCTATGCAATTAATTAAGATGATATGTAATTTAGTTGATATGTAAATAAATTAAGGTAATATGTAATTAAGATGATATTTAATTAAGTTGATTTGTAATAATTAATTAAGATGATATTTAATTAAGTTGATTTGTAATTAATTAAGGTGATTTGTAATTACTTAAATTGGTAATAGTTGGGTGAAATAGAAGTACTTATAAGTTAGGTGTACTTTTGCTTAATGTAGGCGTTATTATAGAATAGTTTTTATTTGTAGTCCTAGGTTTATTGCATCTATTTATTTTTAGTTAGAAATAAATTTAGGTTTATTTTATTTTATTTTTTTTTTTTTCTTATATTGCTGTAATTATTGTACAATTATAATGGTATTATTGTATATTATATATCACTGCCACCGGGTGTATAACCAATTGTAGTGTTAATAAATAAATAAATAAATAAGTACATACATACATAGGCCTACATACATACATACATACATACATACATACATACATACATACATACATACATACATACATACATACATACATACATACATACATGCAATAAATACAATTGTAACACATTGCCTTTCGGTAACATCCAATTTGTGAGGTCATAAAAATAACATAGGACGGATATTGCGTCACCATTCTACTATGTGTTACTCGTTGCACGAATGATTGCTGGCGGCCAGTAGACGAACTAAAGCATAAACGCTGCGTGGGAGATGGATCGTATCGCATAACGCAGCGCCAATGCCTCTCTCGAAATCGACAATCATTCGTGCAACGAGTAATACTGTCTAGATCAGCTTAAAAGCAAGCTATCAGCGTGGGTGAAAGCCTAAGCGTGAAGAAGCCACTAATTCCAGTTCCAAAGTGCCGGCTCTGAAATATTTCTCGTCCCCAGGCTATGCGTCGCTAGCCGCGGCGTTCGGAGAATTGTATGGAATGATGACGTAATGAAGAAATGTTGACGGATTTGTGTTGATTCCTAATATGAGGAAACGGGAGAACCAAGAGAAAAACCCCAACTGCCACTTCGTCCGCAACAGGTGTCACTGTGGATTACATGCAGCCTTGAGTAGCTATGTATAGCCAGCGCAATGGATTGTTGGAGAATGTAAACACGCTGTAGGCTGTTCCCTCCATCCCTACGCGGAGGCAAAAAGCATGTGATTTCGAGTGACTGTTTACAATCTCCAACTCTCCATTGCTCTGACTTCACCTTTGAAAGCTCTAGGAACACTGGAGTGAGTGGTCCAATATGAATAATGTGTTGACTTTAGCAGTCTGATGATACATCTTGCTTACCATTAAGCTGTGATCACGTATTGCATTGCTCACGAGTTCATTTTTTTACCTGTCTATCAGTTTTACTTAATTCTTGCGTTTCTGTATTTACTAAATTTAAAGACTTTGAATCAGTTGTTATAGAATACTTGATCCGTATGGGTTGAAGTTGTCCATGAAAGTACCTCGTGATGTAGGCTTACTTTTTTACCCACAAGAAGTGAATATATTTTTCTTATTTTCGGGGCTTTTCTATTTTATATTGTTTTATTGGTATTTTAGGACATAAATGCATGCTTTATTTTTCATTTGACTGATTTTTAGGCACTTAATTGAAATTCTAGTTCTTGTTTGATGATGATGATGATGATGATGATGATGATGATGATGATGATGATGATGATGATGATGATGATGATGATAATAATAATAATAATAATAATAATAATAATCATCATCATAATCCTAATAATAATAATAATAATGATGATGATGATAATAATAATAATACGTGATACATATAAACAAGAATACAGTACAGTACTCTGTACGAAATTTCTGATTTAAGCTGTTCATTTTTGTTTAGACAGCCCAAATATCAGTTCAGACATGTGGGAAGTATTTAACGGTTTCGCAGGCGGAATCAAGGGCGTATAATATAACGTCCACGGACATCGTCACGTGAATGTTACGAATTTCGGTATTCGTGTGATATAATTTTATATTAAGCATGTCATTTAAGTTAATTATTTATTTTCTTTCGGCTCTCCAAAGTTTCTTATAGTCGCATTTCTAATTGGATAGTGTTTTATCGAGTCATTTGCTGTTCTCATATTATTTCCTTCGATTTTCCATTTCGGTCGTAGTGAACTAGAGACATGCGTTGCTAATGAGCAGATGCAATAAGCAAACATATTGATTCAATCACAAGTTGTTATATTTGGTGATAATAAAAATTATTATATACTGTAGTATATACCAGACTCTTTTTTATTAAATACTCTTGTTAGTAAGAATAAAAACATTAGAGTACCAACTTATTTTTTATTCATAACATGGAAGCATAGTAGAATGTACTCAAGTGTTCATCTTGTACAGAATATATAGCCTACTCATATTTGGTACGAATAAAAGCTAGTAGGTATATTCTCATTTTTATAAATTCTTTCTCATGTTATTCTGAGTATACAGTAGTTTCTAGCAGGTTCAGTTCTGAATATTTGTTGATTTGTGTTCAGTTTAAAGTGGTCTGAAAAAATTGCAGAACTTATGAACGATGTAGTCCCTCATGGAAAAATATAGTAAAATACGTGGAACATGTGGATTCAGAAACCTTCAAAAGTCTTTAACGATTTACAAAAGTGAATGTAAATTGGTGAAACTCGTATTTGTTCTTCATAAAAGAAACACGACCTATAAAAATATGAATGACTATTAAATTAGATTTATTTATAGGCCTAATTAACAATTACAGTTTATTTTGTAAAATATGAATTGAAAAATGCAATTATTTGTAATTTTTAAATTATTATTATTATTATTGTTATTATTATAATATTATTATTATTATTATTATTATTATTATTATATAACTGCTCTATAATAAAAATACTATTAACATACCTGGAATTCTAGTAATTGATTGTAATCTCCATCCAACATTTCGTTAATGACTGTTTCCCAGTATTATTTTCTTGTTTCCTGTTGTATTAATGTCACTTTGCTGATTCACTCTCCCTTTCATGTTATTTATCTACTTACTTGTTTACTTATGTATTTATCCATTACCAAAATTTAAAAATCAAAACACAAAGCACTACAATATGCTGATACCACAGTCTAGTATATACAGTCACGAAGCTCAATACGTAGTAAATATGCATCCATATACTTGGACTTCTCCAGATGGATTGACACACAAACAAATAGATCACATCTTGATAGATAAACGGAGACATACTAGTATAGTAGATATTCGAACTTTCAGGGGTGCAGACTGTAATTCTGACCATTATTTGGTGATTGGAGAATTAAGAGAAAGATTATCAGTAGCCAAGCGAGTAGAGCAACAAGTTAATATTACTAAATTCAATATTTTGAAATTATTATTATTTTGAAATTAAAGGACGAGGAAACTAAGCAACATTATCACGTCGAAATTTCAAATAGGTTTGCCGTATTAGCAAGTTCCGACGAAGTTGACAAAGAGTTAGATGTTAATAGCATGTGGGAAAATATCCGAGACAATATCAAAATTGCAGCTGAACAGAGCATAGGTTATTATGAAACTAAGAAAAAGAAACCGTGGTTTGATGAAGATTGTTGCATGGTAGTAGAAAGAAGGAAACAGGCAAAATTGAAATTCTTACAGGATCCAGTTGAGGAGAAGAGAGATAATTATTTCAATGAAAGACGGGAAGCAAGTCGTACACTTAGGATTAAAAAGAGAGGTTATTTGAAGGAAAAACTGAATGAGGTAGAAACAAATAGTAAGAATAAAAACATTCGAGATTTATATAAGGGTATAAAGGAATTTAAGAACGGATATCAGCCAAGGGTAAACGTGATCAAGGATGAGAATGGTGACTTGCTTGCAGACTCTCCATCAATCCTAAACAGATGGAAAAACTATTTTGCGCAACTACTAAATGTACATAGGCCAAATAGAAATGATCGGGACGAAATTGAAATACAAACTGCTGAGCCATTTATACCCGAACCCACGCTTTCAGAAGTCGAAATTGCGATAGAAAATCTGAAAAAGTACAAATCTCCAGGTATCGATCAAATTCCAGCAGAATTAATACAAGAGGGTGGGAGTGCATTATATAGCGAAATTTATAAACTTGTACTTGCTATTTGGGAAGAGGAAATTGTACCAGAACAATGGAAGGAGTCCATAATTGTACCTATTTTTAAAAAGGGGGACAAAACCAACTGTGGTAACTTTCGAGGAATATCACTTTTGTTGACGTCGTACAAAATTTTGTCCAATATTCTTTTGAGAAGATTAACTCCGTACGTAGATGAAATTATTGGGGATCATCAGTGCGGTTTCGGCGTAATAGATCGACTATTGATCAGATTTTTTGCATTGGACAGATAATGGAGAAAAAATGGGAGTATAAGGGTACAGTACATCAGTTATTCATAGATTTCAAAAAGGCTTATGACTCGGTTAAGAGGGAAGTATTATATGATATTCTTATTGAATTTGGTATTCCCAAGAAACTAGTTCGATTAATTAAAATGTGTCTCAGTGAAACATACAGCAGAGTCCGTATAGGCCAGTTTCTATCTGATGCTTTTCCAATTCACTGCGGGCTAAAGCAGGGAGATGCACTATCACCTTTACTTTTTAACTTCGCTCTAGAATATGCCATTAGGAAAGTTCAGGATAACAGGCAGGGTTTGGAATTGAACGGGTTACATCAGCTTCTTGTCTATGCGGATGACGTGAATATGTTAGGAGAAAATACACAAACGATTAGGGAAAACACGGAAATTTTACTTGAAGCAAGTAGAGCGATCGGTTTGGAAGTAAATCCCGAAAAGACAAAGTATATGATTATGTCTCGTAACCAGAATATTGTACGAAATGGAAATATAAAAATTGGAGATTTATCCTTCGAAGAGGTGGAAAAATTCAAATATCTTGGAGCAACAGTAACAAATATAAATGACACTCGGGAGGAAATTAAACGCAGAATAAATATGGGAAATGCGTGTTATTATTCGGTTGAGAAGCTCTTATCATCCAGTCTGCTGTCCAAAAATCTGAAAGTTAGAATTTATAAAACAGTTATATTACCGGTTCTTCTGTATGGTTGTGAAACTTGGACTCTCACTCTGAGAGAGGAACATAGGTTCAGGGTGTTTGAGAATAAGGTGCTAAGGAAAATATTTGGGGCTAAGCGGGATGAAGTTACAGGAGAATGGAGAAAGTTACACAACACAGAACTGCACGCATTGTATTCTTCACCTGACATAATTAGGAACATAAAATCGAGACGTTTGAGATGGGCAGGGCATGTAGCACGTATGGGCGAATCCAGAAATGCATATAGAGTGTTAGTTGGGAGACCGGAGGGAAAAAGACCTTTAGGGAGGCCGAGACGTAGATGGGAGGATAATATTAAAATGGATTTGAGGGAGGTGGGGTATGATGATAGAGACTGGATTAATCTTGCACAGGATAGGGACCGCTGGCGGGCTTATGTGAGGGCGGCAATGAACCTTCGGGTTCCTTAAAAGCCATTTGTAAGTAAGTAAGTAAGATAGTTGCTAACCACTAGGATCGCTACTATCGCCTCATTGCAGACAATGCGAAATAGTACCTGCACAGTCTGTTGTTCCTAGTACCTCACAACTCAAGCTTCGTGACTGTATTCATTCATTTATTCATTCATTCATTTATTTTATTCCATAGATCTTACATGAGCAATGAAGCTTTAAGATGTGGAACAAGTCAAAATTTTACAATATTGCAATTACAATTTTTACAAATTTGTATAGTTTTACAATTTAGTAATTTTCTACAATTTTGTGCAATTTTTTATAATATTTTGGCGAGATGTAGTGAGATCAAGTGAGGTCAGAGGATTCGCCAAAATATTACCCGCCATTTGCCTTTTGGTTGGGGAAAACCTCGGAAAAACCCAACCAGGTAATCAAATCAAAGGGGTTGATGCCAAGGACTCGCCATAGACAATCCGGCTTCAGTCCCAAGGCTGTGGAAAACCTCGGAAGAAACCAAAGACTAGACTGTGCCGATACCATGTAAAAGTCTATAAAAAAAAGTTGAGCATTTCGGTGCGATGTGGTCAAAGAGAATGTAATAATAGGAATATATACTAACTTTTAAATGATAAAGAAGGCTGTTGAAATGAGTACATATTCGCTTTAGGTACAATGTTTTTATTCTTACTGTGAAGTTCTGTAACCTTTAATGACGTAAACAACCTCGAAGCTATTTTCTATACATATAAATAGTAACTTATCAATAAGATAAGAAAGTGGTCTGTTTATAGCTGTTTAACTCTTCTTCTTGGAACAAGAAATACACAGCAGTCCATTGTAGTGACCTTGTAAGCTGTACGGATTCCTCGAAGAAAATGAAATTTCCGTTAAAAGGGTATCGTGGGTGCGACCTTGGGGCGTGTGAAGAAAGAAGATCTTTGTGGAGACGTGAGCCTCCCTCCCCTCTTGCTTGTAGGATCCATTCTCTAGGCGAGCTTTGAAGAGAGATTTTGTGGCCAGGAGTAAAAGAGAAGTATTTATTTCAGGGGAAAAAGAAAGGCATACTCATCACAAACCTCTCCCCCACCCTGAAGCTTCCTTGTCGTTAAAGCATTGTTGCCAAGCTTTGTACGTCTGTCACAAAGAAAGTAAAGCAGAGAAAGAGAGAGAGATGGTTTTGACCTGTGTTTTCCTTCCCTGTGTACAATTCTGCCTTATTAGGGCTTCTGCTCTTCCTCTTCCTTTATCTTCATCTCCGCCTTCTCCAGGGGTGAGTTGAAAGTGGCTAATTTATTCTCATCCATCATGGAACTGATCGTGCGTCGTATTTCTGAGGTCAGGCATTCATCTCGGCGGAATGTAACTCAAATGAATAAATGAATGAATAACGAACGAATGGAGAGGAAGGTGGGAACTACTCTAAATCATACACGCGACATGACGCGCTTTCAAAGGGGCCAGGGACTTTATTGAACTCGCTACGCGGTCTTCAGACCGGCAAGGCACACTTGTCTTCTCCAGGATTTACCGTTCCACCGAAGGAACTTATAGAATTTTTAATTAAGTTATTAATTGAGGAGTTTTATATACGCATCTCATTTTTCAAATTTATAAAAATAATAGTAATCTACAAGACCACCTAATTATAGTGTACGCTGTAGAGAAGTGTTATATCACAATAATTGAATTTCAGCAAAAACCAGAGAATAGAAATACGAGATAACTGTAAGGTGGTCCGATGTCGCCGCTTTTTATAAGGGGTTAAATACATCTTTCAGGGTCAAAAAAGATATTTTTAGTTTTTCTTATATCACTTTAATATGTGCTCTTACCTTCACACCTGTGAAGAGAATTTTCATATATCTATAATTAATTGACCAATTCGTGCATTAAAATCCCCTGAAATGAAAATACAATAGGCCAGTCAGGAATATGTAAATTTATCGCTTATTTTCTCAAGACTGCATTTTTCGAAACTGTTTAAATCATGTCTTCCACAATTTTTTTTTTTTTAAGATAACTACATGAAATTTTGCATGATCCTTTTTCTTAGTAACATCAACAAACTGTAGTTGAATCTTTAAGTTATCTTTAACAGAAATTTAAAAAGAGCCAATGAAATTTAAGAAAAAATCTAAATATATGAAGAAAATAATGTTTCTTCCTCTTGCAATGTAGATACTCGTATTCTAGGGCTTGTTAATATGAACGTTACCTTTAAGGCAAAAAAAGAATTACTAAAAAATATATGTAAATTCTTGGAAATAATTTTTAAATAGCATTTTGGTACAAATCGCAGAATGAAAATTCACAATTCCAAAAACCTTTTATGTGGACTAATATATTTTATTTTAGATTGAAGAACAATTTTCAGAAATTAAGCACATAAAATTCCATAAAAATAGGGCTTATGGATATGAAGGAATAAAATTTATAAAACACAAAAATGTTTAAGGGTCGAATGTGTATGTAACTCCTTAACATACTGTACATTTGAATAAAGCCATTAGAAAATGGATCAATCTTCTACCATTTTAACTCGAAAAATAGGAATTTTATATTGACGATTCTTTTCGCATAGGGATCAAGCTATAGTGAAAATTATGTACAAAACAGCCATATTTGAACTTGAGCAAGTTTCACAATATAACTTTATCAATGAAAACAAAATTACATCCATGACTTTTTTTTTTTTCGTTGTTGGTAACTCTATAGCATCTATTAGATGCTTTATGGTTGTGCTAACAGATTGAGTTACTTATCAACAATGTGACGCTGAAACGTGTGTTCAGGTTACTGCCCAGCGACAGTCCTGATATATTTTATATTTTGATGATTGGTTAATTAATATTAACCCGGCACACTCACAATCAAACTCACATTCATAAAACTATGACTTTTAAAGAAAAGAATAGTTCTAGTCTATTATTCAGTCCAACATTCTTTTACAGAATAAAGTTCTGGAGCAGTTCAACAGAGCTAAATATTTAGGCGTACTGTTGGCGGAACGGAGAGAGAGAGTCGGTTTTCCACGCTGGTAAACCGGGTTCGAATCCTGATTGGTCCATGTGAAATCTATGTGGAGGAAGTTCACTTAACTTTAATCGCCCTGTGCTTGCACAGAATCAATAGTAGGGAATAATACCGTCAATATCTGAAGATTTTGCGTTTTCAACTCTTGGGATACAGATATTTACAGTATTGTGTTCCGCTATTGATTCTGTGGCAGCAAAGGACTGTGAACTTAAGTGATCCCTTCCCCTTAATTGTGCCTTCTCGTTATTTAGTAACTCTGCACTTGCCTTATGAGGACGATTTGTTCAGGGGATAATTATGTTGGGGTCGCGCAGAGGGAGATCTCTCATTAGTCCACCCTCATAACCAAGTCTGTAATTTAACAAAACAAAATAAATTCCTCCAACATGATTGCCCCTTGCCCTTCGCTGTAACTTTAATGGCAGCGTTTCTGGGTGTATATCTAACAGACTTGGGTTAGATTCCCGGCAGAGGAGTGGAGACTTTTGCCGATTGGGAATGGTTCTATGTTCTCTACCTTGTGTCTGTTTTGTGTGTTTGCAAACCACACGTTGTCCCCATACTAATTTTATGATTATCTCTGCTGAGACATATGGACGTGAGACTGATTTTGTGGAGCCTATAATATTGTTCAGATTTAACGGTACCAAATCGTAAGTTGTTGGACCAGTCTCAAATCGACCCACATTTTTATTATTTTTTTTTTGTCCTGCAGATACAAAATGGACGGTTTAATCTGTAATTCCATCTCACATGGGAAGTGGCTTCTTGATTTACGCTCCCAGCCGGAGCACGGTATCTTGAAATTCAACAGATTAATTACACAACTTGTCCCTATCTTCTGTAACCGCTTTCGTAATGTTTCTCGGTCACTTGAAGCGATGTGGATAACATTGTAACCCAGGCTGTCTATATATGGACTGTGACGGGAAACTGCAGCGGAAAATAATAACGCAGGGTCACTGCTTCGGTGGTATTTATAGCAGTTCATACTCGGTGCGAGCAAAGAAATATTTTACGTAAAAAAAATACCATTACGACAGAGAGACGGATTCTATCATATAAGTGTTTATGTGTGTGTACGACAGTAGCATAGTCAGGGATTTAAGATGGGTGAAGTTTTGGGAACATTGGCGAATTTACCCGTAAGTTACATGCAACGTATATAAAAGACAATAATTATTATTTAATACTATTGAATTTAAAATTAATATCGACTCGCCAAAAGTTATTATAAAGTGAAGTCCATTCTTCTTCGTTGCAGAGTAAATCAACTGATGTCGATTCTAAATCAGATCTAAAAAAAAAGTAATTCCTGAATATGCATCTTAAAATATAGGAAGTTTTGGAAAAAAACATTTTGAAAGATATAAATTACTAAAAATTTATAAATACCAACTCCAGGCCTATTTCATTTAATAGAAATGTAAAAATGTATTTCAATGGGTAAGTATTTATTTTAATTCATTGTTAACTCTCTTGTATATTTTAGTGCTTTCTGGTCGAGTTCAAGGATGGGGTTGCTTGTCTACAATGTCAGTCTTAAACGTGTGTTTATGTTTCTGCCCAGCGACAGTCCTGTATATTGTATTTTTATTTGAAGGTTAATTAATAAACCGTAAACTCGCATTCATACAAATTTCCGACCTCTAGACACCCAGGTAACTTTTCTTCTTAAAGAAAAATCCCCGAGCCAAGTACGAGAATCGAACTCTGGACCTCTGGGCCTGGAAGCCATCAGACCATGGAAACAATCTAAAGTATTTAATTTGTTTATTAGGTTATTTAACGACGTTGTATTAACTACTCGGTTATTTGTCTATGGGATTGGTGATAGCGAGATTCGCCATAGATTGCCTGTCATTCGCCTTACGGTTGAGGAAAATCTTGGAAAATAACCAACCAGGTAATGAGCCCAAGCAGGAATCGAACCCACGCACGAGCATAACTCCGGATCGGTAGCAAGTGCCTCAGCCAACGGAATTACGCCGGGGCCAAGTATTTTAAATCCTTAGCTCAATTTAAATTACGTACCCTAAGAGGCCTATGTAAATACAAGACTAATTTAATTTAAAACATAGAAGTGTAATCGATGAAAATATACTAGTAGAGTCAGAAAGTACCGGAACTTCGAATGGCAACGTCATGATCTGCAGGCAACTACTCTGCCTTACCCGTGTGGTATGTCGCCTACTCTCCAGGCTTATAGACTCAGTGTGCCGACCGATCAGAGGGGAAAGTAATGCTTGAAGTGCTCTTCGATATCCAGGGTCTCGTAAATTTCGAGTTCATTCTTGAGGGTCGATCTGTCAGTAAGGAGACGCATGTTGCAGTTCTTCGACGTCTTCGTGATGCAGACCCAATTTGTGGCAAGGACAGAATTGGGTTCTTCATCATGACAATACCCTTGCACATAGGTCGATCTTGGTGAGCGAATTACTCATACAACACAAAATACCTGTCCTTCCACAGCCACTATATTCTCCAGATCTTGCCCCAGCAGATTTCTACCTACTAGTAGAGTCAAAACGTAACCGAACATGTGTATAAAACTTTGTTGCAGATGACATGTAACCATTTACAGAACACCACCTTCAAGGTACGCCCCCTGGGCAGTGACACACTTCTGCCAGTGTCGACACTATTTCTCGAAGCATTCCTGCAGCCAATCTTTGGTCACTTCCCGCAGAGCGCGTGTCGCATGAATTTTCACCTCTTCGGCTGACGCAAGCCGCTGTCCCTTGAGCAGGCATTTGACCTTTGGAAATAGAAATTTGCTGGAGCAAGATCTGGAGAATATGGTGGCTGTGGAAGGACACCAAAAGCGACCGATATGCTTGGTATTGTCATGATGAAGAACCCAATTCTGTCCTTGCCACAAATTGGTTCTTTTTCGTCGAACTGCATCACGAAGACTTCGAAGAATTGCAACATGCGTCTCCTTACTGACAGTTCGACCCTCAGGAATAAACTCGAAATTTACGAGACTCTGGATATCGAAGAGCACTTAAAGCATTATTTTCCCCTTTGATCGATCGGCACACTGAGTTGTATGCCTGGAGAGTAGGCTACATACCACATGTACATGGAAGTGAAGTTGCCTACAGAGCATGGCGTTGCCACCCGAAGTTCCGGTACTTTCTGACTCTATTAGTATATTTTTTTAACTCACCATTCAAATTGTTAAGAACGTTTTCTTTCGCCGCTTCCTGATTACTATGCCCAATTACCTTCATCCTCGTTCTTCGCCTTCGTCCCATAAAAGTTCAGAATTTTAGATCTCATACAAGTTTCGTATTTTAAGGAATAACTATAAAATCTGGAAGATGTGTCGAAATTTCGGAAGATATTGTAACACTGTCATAAGTAAATGATAATATTCTAGTTATTGTCGTTGAAAGATAGCGTTTTTTTTTCTAGATACTGTATTTGTCATTGTCGGTAGAAACAGACGAACAATATTTTTCTTTCAGTGTTGCAATGTCAGTCAATGGTGGATTAAGTCTAGTTAGGAGTAAGCTAGAGTAGACTATGTGTCTGTAATATGGTCACCTCAGTTCCAGTCCCATCAGATGCAAATAAAAAGAATACAGAAAAGATTTTTACGTTATTTATATTTTAAAAAACATCGCGTGTCGTCTTATGATAAGCAAATTTCATATAATCAGTTACTTTTTTAATTTAATTATAAAACTTTAAAATCTCGACGATTAATAAATAGTCAAATTTTACTCTATAAGACTGTTAACAGTATATTGAATAACTGTGATTTTCTTAAATTCCTTCAATTCAATGTGAAAAAACAGAGTCACAGGCAACCGTTTGTTATTTCCATTCCTAGAACTGTTTTCTTCAAGAACTCTCCATTGTTTGTTATGTGTAATACTTACAACTATCTGTCTTTAAACTGTGATTCTCAATTAGATTTCAGTTTAACAGTTGAAAAATTTCATACAATATTAAAAAGAATTGTATTTCCTTAGATATTTAAATTATGAAGAAGTGTATTATGTTTTTACTCTAGTTTTTAAATAATTTTGCATCATTATATTGACATTTGGCACTGTATAAACTGCAATATTATATTCTAGCATCTACTACCGTTATGTATTTTATTTCTTTCGTTTGTTGTTTGTTTTTTTTTTCTTATTATGTATTTTGTGTATGTATCTGTGTAAGCCACATGTAATTGGAAGCCTGCTTCTGTTGGTGGTGGATTTAAATAAATAAATAAATAATTTCTACACGCTTCAAATCGAATTTAAATTTGAAAATGTTTATTGAAAAACGGGGTGGGAGCTTCAACTAGGGAGCCCTCTTTCTGCCTACATAACCGGATTGAGATCATGATAATGTTAGTGATAATGACTATTATTTTGTGTAATTATGTTGGTGAACACGGGAATACTGTGAAAGACTTTTTTCATCACAAATGTCATTTTTTTCTCTTTGGGGTTTGAACCCGGGTCTGTGGCGTGAAAACCCGAAGCTGTAGTCGCTCGGTTAACGGCGTGCCCGATATAGATAAGTGCCCTTCGCAGTGAATGTACAGAGCGGTTTCTATATAAATAGTTTCCAGTCCTCTGTTCAGCTGTAAGGGATACCAGTTCCAGTTCCCTGCCTCTTCTCGTTTCAGAAGCGTGGTACAGACACAGACGTTCTTTTCATGCTTCACCGGAGTTTCACGCCTGACCAAACAAACCTACGCCATCATTATTGGACAAGAATCTTCACGCTTGATTTGTAAAAGATAGTCGCTGGTTTTTTGTAGTCCTTCATGGTCATAGCTGGAGAGTTGGGATTTACTTGCAGGACGATAAATCTCCAGTCTAGATACGACAGAACTTACCCACGCAAAGTAGGTTAACTGTCATTACACCTTGTCTGCGCTACAGAACTCTCTTGTTGTGTCATCACATACACTCTCGGCTAATGCTTCCCCATCTCTCAACCCCAGACACGGAGATTTGTCACCTTCACGTCTGCTTGGAGTTCCTCTTTATTTAAACACTGCACCACCTGCTGCGACTTGAAGCTGATCTAGATTAAGGGATGCAGTGTTCTGCATACTGCGGTTTACTCCATGCATTTGTCTTGAGCAGTGGCAGCTCGTAGAGGAGCTCGCTTGAACCAACCGTTTATTTCATAAACCCCCTATCTCCAGTTGACCATGTTTTGAGAAAACCAATAAAAACTATATCACTTCACCAGGAATTTGTTTGATAACTATTACACTTTTAACCAATAAAACGCTACGGAACGACCGTTTCTTATTCTGTTATCATCTACATAGCATTTGTTTTATTACCTCTCTAGCATTTGTTTCTTTGTTTGTCAACATTGTACTTTCAATAATTGTACCTTTTAAGGGGTTAGGTACAGTTTACAGTAGTAAAATTCTGGAAATATTCAACATTTCTTTCCTCCATTACTGTATCTTGTACAAAAATGAAAATTAGTATGTGTAAAACACTGTCCTTCTGCTATATAAAAAAATATTTTTAGAATATTTCCATGCACAATGAGAAAGTGCGCTTGCATTAGACCTACTTATTTGTATTAACATAGTATTATTATTATTATTATTATTATTATTATTATTATTATTAGGAAAAGTTCTATTAAAGATCTTGGTGTAACTTACTACTCGATTCTAAATTATACTTTCACTATCATGTTCAATATATTTATAATCATTCAATAAGAATGCTTGGTTTAATAAGATCTATAACTTATTCTTTTTCTACTCCAGAGTCACTATTAATTCTATACTTTACTTTGGTTCGATCTAAACTTGAATATGCATCTGTAGCCTGGAATTCCATTACTTCAACAGATTCGGTTAAATTGGAAAATATTCAAAGAAAATTTATTTCCTTATGTGCTTTTCGATTTATACCCAATTCCTCTGACTTTAACTATGAGATTACCTGTAAATATTTTAACTGTTGTAGCCTTTATTCTAGACGTCAAAATCTTGATTATCAATTTCTTTGCAAAGTTATCAATGGTGATATTGATTGTGAGTCTATCATAAACAACATCAGCCTTCGTATTCCTACAAAAGGTTTAAGATTTCAAAATAATTTTTATAACAGAAATTCTAAATCACTTTCTCCAGTCTGTAGATGCACAAAATATGCCAATTTGCATGGGCACAATTTAGATACTTTTAAGGTATAGTTTCGTTTTGATTATTAGTATTTACTGTTCTTGTTATCTATTTTATTTATGTATGTTTTTGTTTATTTAAGATATTATTTATTTGTTTTTGCACCTTTGTTTGTATCTTCTGTTTGTGTATTGTGCTGAACTATAATTGGCCTCTGGCTGTTGTTCAGCACACAAATATTAATAATAATAATAAATAAATAAATTATTATTATTATTATTATTATTATTATTATGCCTATCTGTGGATTGGTCTCTCGTGGTAGCTCTTTAGAAAACCAGAAACATTTGAAATGTTACTCCATATCCATCAAGTGAACTCATATCCATTTCACTTTAACGAACAAAAATTTTCGGATTGACACCCCCATAACATCCGTCACAAATGGACTCTTCCAGATTAGGTCCAACCGTGTGACTATAATATTAGCGCTGCAGAGTGGCGGCTGTATCCCTAGTCATACATCGTAATGTTGAAAGCTCCGGCGTAGAAGCTCGATGAAATCCGCCCTCATATTGCGTTTTACCAAACATATCTAAATAGAATTCATAGTCTTGAATACAATGATCGGACTCTTCAGGGTCTTTGTGATATCCACTTAATACAAATGAAGGGATGGGGTGTGAAGAAAGGAAGCATCTTTTAAAATTGATCAGAAACTCTCTCTACAGTGTCGGATTTTGATATGTTCAACGTTTGTTGCTGTTGTCCAGAGGTAAAGAAGAAGATGAAATTAGCAATCTTTTTTGGTGGTTACTTTACTACCCATCGTGCAGACTTGATACTATTGTATTAAAATTAGGCGAGAAAATGTTCGTCAGCTTTTAGAATTGGACTTTCTTGTATTCGTTCCGCCCACGTTAGTTAAAATTGTTTTTGATTTTCTTTATTTTTAGTAGGTATTTTACGACGCTTTATCAACATCTTAGGTTATTTAGCGTCTGAATGAGATGAAGGTGATAATGCTTGTGAAATGAGTCCGAGGTCCAGAGCCGAAATTTACCCAGCATTGCTCATATTGGGTTGAGGGAAAATCCCGGAAAAAGCCTCAACCAGGTAACTTGCCCCGACCGGGAATCGAACCCGGGCCACCTGGTTTCGCGGCCAGACGCGCTGACCGTTACTCCACAAGTGTGGACGTTTTTCTTTATCCTAACATCTTTTTTTTTATCCGTTGGTTAGTAGTCGTACGCCTCTTTCGATAATCTCATGCTGTCTATTCGATGCACGTAATTTCCCCGGTTGCTTTTTTTCTTTATTTCACTTTTCGTTAGTTTTGATACTTTCAAATTATTAATTTGTAACATCGTCATTTCGTTTATGATGTGGTAAGAATTATCCAGTAACCGGGGTGGAAAGTTTATTAGGGTTTATTGTTCAGTGAACTGCTGTGTACCACCTGTGTAAGTTTGACAGCTTTTACTGTTTACACACCCTGCATTGTAGAAATTCGGCGAATGTGGAAATGAAATGCTTTGTAATACCAATAATCATTGGGCCACAGGAATTGTGATCAAAGGATAGAAAACAGGTTTGAAATCAATACCAGGAAAGCATTCAATAGATTTTCTACAAAAACAGTCATATTGGGAGCATCGCACATAATGTGGTAAGCGCATACAGTCCGAAGCTTCAAGCATCATCCGTTCGAAATAGAAGGTGCATGAAAAAGACCTGCCCTAACATATAGTAACAACATGCATTAAATGAGTTCGTGGAGTAATAGTTATCATTCCGTTTTATATTTGGAAGGTCCAGAGTTTGATCTCAGAAGCCTCCAGTCGAGTTCTGGGATTGTACCAATTCAAGAAGGCCACGACTCGTCTCCTTGCCAATTTTACATAATTAACCTTTCACCAGCTCTTCCAATTCATGATAATATCATCTTCCGCAATAGGTCTACTGATATTATCTTCGATAGTATCGTCCTGGCGAACGTGCTGTCTAACGAGCATTACAGAGAACCATGATATTAGGTAGAAATTCTAAAAAATACAATAACATTATTACTACTTACTTAAAAATGGCTTTGAGAGAACCCGGAGATTCATTGCCGCCCTCATGTAAGTCCCCCATCGGTCCCTATCCTGAGCAAGAATAATCCAGTCCCTACCATCATATCCCACCTCCCTCAAATCCATTTTAATACTATCCTCCCATCTACGTTTCGGCCTCCCCAAAGGTCTTTTTCCCTTTGGCCTCCCAACTAACACTCTATATGCATTTCTGGATTTGCTCATGTGCTACATGCCCTACCCATCTCAAACGTCTGGATTTAATGTTCCTAATTATATCAGGTGAAGTATATAATTATTATTATTATTATTATTATTATTATTACTACTATTATTATTATTCAGGCAGCCGAAATGAGGTTCCTAAGGGCTATTCCTTTCGTTCTGAGATTATATTCATATGTATTAATTCTTTTTTTTTTTTTAAGTTAATACTTGTATACTAGAACGAATTTTCCTGTTTGTGATTATGTATTCAGGCTCTTTTTTATTATATTTATTTTTATTATTATTATTATTATTATTATTATTATTTTTAAGTTAATACTGTTTGTGTATATGTATTCAATCTCTCTTTTTTATTTTATTATTGTTATTATTATTTTTTAAGTTAATATTTGTATACCGGTATGTATTTTTCTGTATGTGATTTGATCCTGGTTGAGTGGAAGAGAATGCCTGATATCCTTAACTCTGCCAGGGGAAATAAAACTATAATTATAAGGGCTGTGAAAGGATGTAGGTTAATTGATAAGATCCCAAACGATAACATAAGAGACGAACTAAATATTGAAGTAGTTACGTATAAATTAATACATTACAGAAATAACTGGGTAAATTATATTGACAGAATGCATGATGGAAGAAATCCTAATTTAATATTAAATTATCAACCCAGAAGATACCGCAATGTTGGGAAACCTAGGAAAGAAAATGTGAGGTCGGAACACACTTAAGGTCTAAATCTTGAAACGATTATTATTATTATTATTATTATTATTATTATTATTATTATTATTATTATTATTATTATTATTATTATTATTATTGTACATGAACCTGTTAGTGAACTTCGAAACACTCTAGACGTTTTAATATAACAATGAAGGTGTACAGATTGTGTTTGCGGAAGATGAAGATTTCGTCTAGGCTGATTAAAAAAACTGAAGGAAGAGTAGCTAAAGCAGTTAGTAGATTCGAAATTAATATTTCGAAATCAGAGTATTTTGTAGTAGGAAATAAAAAATTGAAGGTTTTGACATGAGGACAGGAAGAAATTAAATATGTGGACTAATTCGACTATTTAGAAGTGATATTTAATAAAGAAGGAAATAATAAGAACAGATCAAGGGGCAAATGAGGATACTCTACAACACAATACGAAACATTACCTCTGATTGAGGTTCTGGCTGATATGTACAACTATTATCAGGCAGTATTGCTGACGCCAGCGTTCCTGGCGTGTGTCCTTTAGTACAATGCACAGTCTGCGAGCATCTGTTGATAGTGTAGCTGAGAATGGTACCACCTCCTACACACATCACATCAGCAATCTGCCAACCACAGTTGCCAGTCTTGCTGCCCAGACTGTGACAAAAGTAAGATACTCGCACGTAAGTTTCCCTACGCTAGCGTTCCTGCCGTGTGTCCTTGAGTACAGTTTCCAGTCACTGCAGCTGAGAACGTCCTAAATACACGTCACATCAATAATCTGCCAATCAAAATTGTCAGCTTTATCACCCTACTCTGCTACAAATGTAAGGTCAGAAGTAAGTGTAAGTTAAACCAACATAAGTTGAATAATTATATGATAGAAAATTTGTTATTAAATTGTGTAAATATTGTGTATTATCATTATTTGTGAATGTATCAGTTTTAAGATTAAGTTTATGTACTTTTGAACTATTAATAAATAATACGAATTTTACAAATGTAAGGCACTCGCACTTAAGGTTCCCATTACTTATTTCACATGCCAAAAACGGTGGCGCGGCCAATACATCTCACTTGACGATATGTGTCAGAGAAAAAACAATTGTTTGTAAGCATCTGAAGTCTGATTAGTATAATATGTAACTAATCGCCGATGTATGCAGTGGAGGGGGAAAGGAACTGGCCTCCCTCCCCTGTCCTAGTTGTCTCATAAGTGGTGCCATGTTGGTATCACTTGTGAAATTCAGATCTGTCTTCGAACAGTTGACTAAACAACAACAATACGAAACAGTACATTATGTGCGCATATGTTTTTATGATAAATAAAGAAATGTACAATCTCTCGCCTGGAATCAAATCTCTTCTTTACAACAACAACAAAAAAAAAACTTTCCAGTTTCCACTCACCCGAAGCGGAAGGCATATTTAAATGAAAAGTTGTTATTCTGTTTCCTTGCACATTGCATATGGAGAGCAAGTTCTGTCTCTGTCTTAACGCGCCATTGAACTCAATCCTCCGCCATCTGAGTTCACACGTAACTTGAATGCTGGCTTCTTTGTAAAACCTGTAAGGTTTCGCTTGGCTGCACAATGAAACGATTCTAATTCCTGCAATTAAAATTGAGAGGAGATATTATATAACGTCGGGAAGACATGTTGGTGTAATTAATATTATGACATAGTAAAATTACATTTATGCTCGGCTAACTAGCTGACGCCGCTGTAAAAAGAGGATTCGCCACGTATTCATACGTTCCGCATTCATTAAAATATTTTCGCATATCTTTTCAATCTCCTTACTTTATTCTTGTCACTCTGAGAGTAACTTGCCGAACCGTAACTAATTGCTTGTTGTGTTGACTATTAAATGCATTGTATTATAAAGCCTTCTGCGACTATCTGTCCGTGACCTAGTAGCAAGTCTTGTACTTTTTCATTAATTTCGGCGATGTTCTGTAATTAGAATCGGAGTTAAAAGCAAGATACAACTAAACTTTTTTGCAAGTAAACAGGTCAAGGAAGAATGTGAAGAAGCCACGCTGGGTAAAGTCCAAATAGAATAAAAAATATGTGAAGATAACCTTATATAGGCTATTTTCAATCGTCTTCAAAATGAATTATTCCAACTTCCGACTTTCATACTACAAGTATAGGAGGAAAGATTGATAAGTTTATTGATCTAGTATAACAGGAAAGATTGGTAATTTTATTGCTCAAATACAACACGAAAGATTGATAAGTTTATTGCTCACGTACAACAGGAAGATTGATAAGTTTATTGCTCAAGTACAACAGGAAAGATTGGTAAGTTTATTTATTGGGTTATTTTACGACGCTGTATCAACATCTAGGTTATTTAGCGTCTGAATGAAATGAAGGTGATAATGCCGGTGAAATGAGTCCGGGGTCCAGCACCGAAAGTTATACCCAGCATTTGCTTGTATTGGGTTGAGGGAAAACTCCGGAAAAAAACTCAACCAGGTAACTTGCCCCGACCGGGATTCGAACCCGGGCCACCTGGTTTCGCAGCCAGACGCGCTGACCGTTACTCCACAGGTGTGGACTGATAAGTTTATTGCTCAAATACAACAGATAAAATTAATAAGTTTATTGCTCAAGTACAACAGAAAGAATTGATACATTTACTGGTAAAGTACAAGAAAAAGAATTGATAAGTTTAATGCTCAAGTACAACAGAAAAGATTGATAAGTTTATTGCGGAAGTACAAAAAAAAAGATTGATATGTTTATTGCTCAAGTACAACAGAAAAGATTAATAAGTTTATTGCTTAATTATAACAGTAAAGATTTTAAGTTTATTGCTCAAGTACAACAGGAAAGATTGATAAGTTTATTGCTCAAGTACTACAGAAAGGATTGGTAAGTTTATAGCTCAAGTACAAACGAAAAGATGAATTAGTTTATTGCTCGAGTACAACAGAAGGGATTGATAAGTTCATAGCTCAAGTACAAACGGAAAGGTTGATAAGTTTATTGCTAAGTACAACGGGAAAGATTGATAAGTTTGTTGCTCAAGTACAACAGAAAAGATTGATAAGTTTATTGCTCAAGTACAACAGAAAGGATTGAGAAGTTTATTGCTCAAGTACAACAGAAAAGATTGATAAGTTTATTGCTCAAGTACAACAGAAAAGATTGATAAGTTTATTGCTCAAGTGCAACAGAAAAGATTGATAAGTTTATTGCTCAAGTACAACAGAAAAGATTGATAAGTTTATTGCTCGAGTACAACAGAAAGGATTGAGAAGTTTATTGCTCAAGTACAACAGAAAGGATTGAGAAGTTTATTGCTCAAGTACAACAGAAAGGATTGAGAAGTTTATTGCTCAAGTACAACAGAAAGGATTGAGAAGTTTATTGCTCAAGTACAACAGAAAGGATTGAGAAGTTTATTGCTCAAGTACAACAGATAAGATTGATAAGTTTATTGCTCAAGTACAACAGAAAAGATTGAGAAGTTTATTGCTCAAGTACAACAGATAAGATTGATAAGTTTATTGCTCAAGTACAACAGATAAGATTGATAAGTTTATTGCTCAAGTACAACAGAAAGAATTGAGAAGTTTATTGCTCAAGTACAACAGAAAAGATTGATAAGTTTATTGCTCAAATACAACAGAAAAGATTGATAAGTGTATTGCTCAAGTACAACAGATAAGATTGATAAGTTTATTGCTCAAGTACAACAGAAAGGATTGAGAAGTTTATTGCTCAAGTACAACAGAAAGGATTGAGAAGTTTATTGCTCAAGTACAACAGAAAGGATTGAGAAGTTTATTGCTCAAGTACAACAGATAAGATTGATAAGTTTATTGCTCAAGTACAACAGAAAGGACTGATAAAGTACAACAGAAAGAGTTGAAAAGCTTATTGCTCAGGTAGAACAGAAAGATTTTCTAAGTTTATTACTCACCACATACAATTTTATATGGTTTTTGTTTTCTAGCTTTTTTATACATAACTACTTATTCTGCGAGAATTGAATCTGCATCTGCTGGGTTTTAGCTGGAAATAATAATATTAATATTAATAATAATAATATTAATATTAATAATAATAAATAATAACAATCATTCCGGTGTCATAACAGTTGTCGCTGTCTTCCGGAAACCAAACGCCACTCCTGTTCATCCATTCGCCTGGCTCTAATCCTCAAGCATTCATAGCTGCTAATACACCCTCAATCCAAGTCTTCTTTATAATAATAATAATAATAATAATAATAATAATAATAATAATAATAATGTAACTCAGGGACAATTTCTCAAGGCATGCTATGCTTGGTGCGCAAGCCCAATATTTTCGTAGAATCTGTATTTCTGAAAATGGGATTACGTATATTAAAATTTATTTTGATTTTTAGAATATTGTATAGGCGTATTACCATCCGCAGGTTGCACACCGCAAGTATCGCAACGCTTGCTCGTTTCTCGGAGCTACAGGAAAGACGTAGAAATAGCGAGATTATGATGCGCGCGCAAGTGCCTTCCTCCTTAGTCCGTCCTAGGCGCACATGCTTCTGTTATGTATTGTTTGAAGCTCTGGTCCGAGAGCTACACCAACGACTATTTAACGTTACACAGAACAGTATTGACAGCGGGAATGTGCTGTGATTTGCGAGTACAATATAATTGTATGAGCGGAATGCATAAGTTAGCTGCTGCATGTATTATTAATTCTTAAACATTAATTTGAAGTATTGCAATGAGTTCGGAATTGTGTTCATTGAAACCTTATTATTAAATCCATTTTCCCGAAGGACTATTCAAGAGAAGACAGACATTATAGAGAATATGTGCGCTCGTTCAATGCAGCTCAATACAACAATATGCATTAGTCGGCAGGGTTGAAAAAACTAAATAAACTGTTTTGTTGGCCATGTTTGTTATATATCGAACTTCTACATCTGATAAGCGAATATGATCCATGACCATAATTTTTTTAGTAGGTTATTTTACGACGCTTTATCATCATCTCAGGTATTTAGCGTCTGAATGAGATGATGATGATAATGCCGGTGAAATGATTCCGGGGTCCAACACCGAAATTACCCAGCATTTGTTCATATTGGGTTGAGGGAAAACCCCGGAAAAAACCTCAACCAGGTAACTTGCCCCTACCGGGAATCTAACCCGGGCCACCTGGTTTCGCGGCTAGACGCGCTAACCGTTACTCCACTGGTGTGGGCCATGACTCATAATGATTTCATAATTATAAAATAAATTATTTATGTGGGTCTGATTATTTTTATTAATTATGAATTATTATATCCTCCCATCTTCCCCTATGAATAAAAGAGCAAGCCTAACTTTCGTGACTTTCATTACTAGGATTAGCCCCCCTTTTATCTTGCCCACAACATTGTCACTCCATATAAGGCGGGAATCAAACCCCAGTCTTGCGGTATACTAAGCTACCGGAGAAGCAATGGAGACTTAAGAGTCGAAACGTAAATTTGCCCAAATAATGAAGCCTCACGCTGCAGATCGAGAGACAAATGGACAACAGGTTCCAGGCCGCGTGGGACGTGTCTCCGAGTTCAATAACTCACTTTGCATGCACTTAGCGAGCTATTCTGGTAGCATCACGACTTTGCACTTGCCAAAAGTAACAAGGCGCTGCATATCCATTGAGAAAGTCCGCGTCACGACACGTCAGGTCTCTTTTTTTTTTTTTTTTTTTTTTAACCGGCACCTCACCCATTTACAATATCTTAATGAGGGGGGAAGCTGCAGCCAGTGTAAAGGAAGAGGGCGAACGGCTGGTAATACGATCTTACGCAGTTCACCGATTTAGGCGTAGCCTTCCTTGGACGAACGAATAGGGATCCAAGTGTTTTTTTTTTAATTTGTAACGCCTTTATTCGACCTATATTAATAGAAAAAATAAAAAGATTTAGTGGAACGTAAATTACATTGGTCGCCATGGAAATGCTTACGTCATGTCCGACAAACTCAATAATATGAATGAGTCCATTTTTGTACACAAGGGGAATCCGCATGTATGCATAACCTACTTCGAAGAGTTTGTTATAATGAATGGGGTTGAGTTAAAAAGTAATGTTATTCAAATGGACGCGAAATACACGGGTGTACAATACATGTCTAACTATAGAAAGTTAATACAAGCTTACTCACATTTCATAACAATAACATTTACGGGATATTATGTGCGTATACAGATTTGTCCACGAGAAATAGTACAAAAGAAAAAGACGTAAAGATGTACCGTAGAATTACATAAATTTTATTTATGGTTCAGAGATGTATACAATGTACCATTATACATACACCCTGTTTCTTGAAAATGACGTCACGCAAATGGCCGCCATTTGTATCGATATTTTGTTCTATACGGTCGTGAAAGTTCCTCATGACACGCTGAATCATTTCGTGTAGAATAGCACGAATTTCTTCTCTATGATTGCCATTTTCAGTTCTTCAACAGTATGTAGTCGCCGGGAGAAGACCTTGTCTTTGATATAGCCCCAAAGAAAAAAATCTTGAGCTGTCAGATCTGGAGACCCCACCGGCCACGGGATACCTCTATATCGTGAGACTAGTCTGTGTGGTAAGAAATTGACGCAGCGTAGTCATCGTGACTCGGGGTGTATGGGCTGTAGCTCCATCTTACTGAAAAAAAAAATCGTATTCTGGTGATTAGTTCTTCTTAGATGTGGAAAGAAGAATTTACTGTTCAATTGCGTTACGATACCGCTCAGCGCTGACAGTCATGCGCCTCCGCGATCGTTCTCAAAGAAATATGGTCTTGTACATGTCATTTGCTGTCAGAGAAGATAAATAGGCCTACATAATTATTGAGGATGATTATTGCTTGCATTGTTGCGTTGATTATTACTTAGTAACTAAGCAAATTGGACCGCCATTACTGCTATGTGGGTGGCGAGTGCGCTTCCCGACCAAGTGGTCCGATGTTGATAATAATAATAATAATAATAATAATAATAATAATAATAATAATAATAATAATAATAATAATTACAAGAATAACAAATTCAAACGTAAAACGCAGTCTAGTATATACAGTCACGAAGCTCAATACGTAGTAAATATGCACCCACAGATAATTGCTAACCACTAGGATCGCTACTATCGCCTCATTACAGACAATGCGAAATAGTACCGCACAGTCTATTGTTCCTAGTACACTCATAAACTAAAGCTTCGTGACTGTATATACTAGATTGTGGTAGCCTACTGCCCAAAAGACGCACTGACATAATTAAATTTTGGCTGCTGAAATATATATATATATATATATATTTTTTGCGGAATGATCTTAGAAGTTGAATTTATGATGTTTAGGAGTTTTGTTGAGGGCTACATTTTCACTTCCAAATATCTATTTTCAAAGCTGTTTGGACTTATCATAAAATTGCCTAATATTAAAGATTTCAGTGACATCTAATATATTATGAAATGTCGCTGTTTTGAACTTAAAATGTCGTTATATTTGTCGCTAGGCACTAGGGCACCAAATCTGTCAGCAGTATAGCTCGAAAACTCTTTAGAACTATAGTTCCGTCGCTCTAATTTCCGGCAGCCAATCACGTTGCAGGTCGGCTACATTTAAACGTGTGCGTCTTGTGATTCGCTGATGAAGATTTTAAGCATTTCCTAAGGCTGGATAAATACTAAATATAATCGCCCGCCATTTTGGCTCTTTCGTTGGCGTTCGCAGAAAGCACACGGGGACATTATTTGCCGCTCAATTATTTGCTCAATTACAGTGCGTTTAATTTATTATCATAGGAGCTACGACATGCTAATGTTTAACGGTGTGGCAATTAGATCCCTCGTCTGGTAGCTCGGCAACGAAAGAACAAAAATGGCGAACGATACTACCTACCTAGACTTTATAGAGCCTTCACTTCCTAAGACGTAAGCAAAGAGGAGGAGTCACGCCGGGAATAACAGCGTCTCGACTATAGCGACACATTATGTCTGCTTCTGTCGAAAAAAACAAATCACGTTATTGTTGACGCAGGGTGGGCAATCGTAGATGTAGTTATTTCCCATGGCCAACCATACAGAGTATACCAGTTAATTGTTAATTGTTTATGTCTAAAAAGAACAGTTGTTTACTTGTACTCGTAATAGTACATCTGTTTTAGTGTAATTATTATTATTATTATTATTATTATTATTATTATTATTATTATTATATGGACAGTTTTCTTTATTATCATCATTGTAACATTTCTTTAAGTCTGCTTAACCAATGCGCTTTAATTTTTAATCAAGATAAAAATAAATGAAGGAGACTCTTGAAGCTTCATTAGTTTCATGTAGTTAGGATGGACAGAAAGCATTTCGAGACATTATAATTCATATTTATGAGCTTAACATGAAGTTAGAAGTAACTTTGACTTTAATTTCTCTTCCATCTTAACACGTAGCAGATGAGTTCTCGAGTTTCCGTCAAAATATGAGTTTCTTCAACACTTCAAGGAAAATTTTGTTCCTGGAGGCTTATATATTTTCCTGTTATGTTTGCAAACTCTTGAAATGAAGTGTTATGGAGCAAGTTTTCCGTAAAATAATGCGTGTAAGCTGAATATATGTGTTAATAAAGTAGGGCGAAGTAATTAAGCCGAAAATAGTCCGTGTAGCTTGGCGGGGAGAAACAGAAACGTTTGTAAGCAAATCTCCAGGGAAACAGAAGCTCGCCGGATGGGGGAAAAGTGTAATATGGAAATGGGTCTTGGGAAAATAGGGCGTGATAATGTGAACTGCATTAGGTAAAGTTCTAGCGGAAGCTTTTATTGTGAGCATTTAGTGCGCATGGCGTCATACAGTAGCTTTATTTAGTTCATGTGATATGTTGTACATGAATTTGCCCTGATTTCGTTCGTCACATATTTATAAAACAAACTAATGTGGAATTTTTTGTTTTTTGTTTTTTATTTTATATTCAAGTAATAATCATTGTAATTGAGTTTTAAACTTGGATTTTTTGTTTCTGTAGTAAATATTTTATAAATTATAAAATTTAATCATTCTTTTTTTCTCTGTGAAATTGAAACTAGATTTTATAATTTTAGTCCATCCCTGGAAATGTGTCACAGATTACCCAGATTTATTTTCAACATCTTTTGATTAAAGTTGTATCATTTTCGACAGTTAATTTTATAATCTAGATAGCGATATTCTTCTTTCAAGTAGCCTGAACATTATACAGATTGTAAAAAAAAAACTATGGCTTATTGATCAAAACTTCATAATGTTAAGTTTCAGCATAAAACGTTATTTACAAGCGTTAAATGAATTCAGATTTACAGTTTGTCACAACAGTTTTTTTCACATGAAATTCTGCGTCACATTTTATTTTTGAAAACATAAACATCTTATTCATGACACTGCATATTCTCTTAAATACAATGAAATTTCTTTTAACGGTCTTGAAATTTTACACAAAATAAATATGAAGTTGTTCATGTAAAGCAGACAATTTAACTAAACAAAATACTAATAATACGAGCAGAAAAATTATAGCGTTGGCTTCCGGTAGATGATCAGCGAACTAACGTTTTTCGAATTCATAAACCAGTGTTAGCGATATGATATGATATGATATGATATATGGTATATGATATGATACGATACGATATGATATATGATATGATATGATATATGATATGATATATGATATATGATATGATATATGATATGATATGATATGATATGATATGATATGATATGATATGATATGATATGATATGATATGATATGATATATGATATATGATATATGACATGACATGACATGATATAAATCCTGTACAAGTAACCAGTCGATAGCCAGGGCTACTTTAGTACGCTCGTAGAGAAATGTCTACGAATAGCACCAAGTCTTAATGATGGTTTGCTATGAAGACAGAATGAATAATTAACAAGAGATGTGAGATTATTTTAACGAAGTATACTCGTATAAAAACATAAAACAACAGTTTAGAAAATATATGCCTAATAGCCTATGTGTTAGGTATTAAAATCGTTGAAAAAGTTTCATTAACATTGAAAGAATATTCAATGGCATGAGTGAAATTTTTATGCTGTCAGACATAAAATTTGAGACAGACTCAAAATATCTATAAAAAAACTAATATAGGATATAATTAAAGAATTTTTCATACTTTAGAAATCTGATTTCTTTTCTAAAACGCTTTTATATTATTATTTCATTCGTTTCTAGAAATTTACATATAAAACATTTTATTGTAAAACTAAAAATAAAATTGTAAAGTTACAAATTATTCCATACTTTGTTTTACACTGCATGTACAGCTACGAGCTCACGAGTTGGCTAGTGTCAAGATTGCGATTGGACTGATAGTGGATATTCGTGGCCAGTGAGAAAAGATATGTGCTATTACGCATTCAGAAAATATATATGGAAGGATTACACTAGTCAGCGCCTATGGAAGGATTACATTAGTCAGCGCCTATGGAAGGATTATACTAGTCAGCGACTATGGAAGGATTACATTAGTCAGCGCCTATGGAAGGATTACGCTAGTCAGCGCCTATGGAAGGATTACACTTGTCAGAGCGTATGGAGGATTACACTAGTCAGCGCCTATGGAAGGATTACGCTAGTCAGCGCCTATGGAAGGATTACACTTGTCAGCGCTATGGAGGGTTACACTAGTCAGCGCCTATGGAAGGATTACGCTAGTCAGCGCCTATGGAAGGATTACACTTGTCAGCGCGTATGGAGGATTACACTAGTCAGCGCCTATGGAAGGATTGCGCTAGTCAGCGCCTATGGAAGGATTACACTAGTCAGCGCCTATGGAAGGATTACACTAGTCAGCGCCTATGGAAGGATTACACTTGTCAGCGCCTATGGAAGGATTACACTTGTCAGCGCGTATGGAGGATTACACTAGTCAGCGCCTATGGAAGGATTACACTTGTCAGCGCCTGTGGAAGGATTACGCTAGTCAGCGCCTATGGAAGGATTACACTTGTCAGCGCGTATGGAAGGATTACACTAGGCAGCGCCTATGGGAGGATTACAGTATTCAGCGCCAATGGGAGGATTACATTAGTCAGCGCCACTGGAAGGATTATACTAGTCAGCGCCTGTGGAAGGATTACGCTAGTCAGCGCCTATGGAAGGATTACACTACTCAGCGCCTATGGAGGATTACACTAGTCAGCGCCTATGTAGGATTACACTAGTCAGCGCCTATGGGTGGATTACATTAGTCAGCGCCACTGGAAGGATTATACTAGTCAGCGCCTATGGAAGGATTACACTTGTCAGCGCGTATGGAGGATTACTCTACTCAGCGCCTATGGAGGATTACACTAGTCAGCGCCTATGTAGGATTACACTAGTCAGCGCCTATGGGAGGATTACACTAGTCAGCGCCTATGGAAGGATTACACTAGTCAGCGTCTATGGAGGATTACACTAGTCAGCGCCTATGGAGGATTACACTAGTCAGCGCCTATGGGAGGATTACACTAGTCAGCATCTATGGAAGGATTACATTAGTCAGCGCCTATGGAAGGATTACACTAGTCAGCGCCTATGGAAGGATTATACTAGTCAGCGCCTATTGAAGGATTACACTAGCTTTTCATATCGTAGTTTACGACTTGTTGCTATACTTCGTTTCATGATGTTTGACAGGCAATATAAATATTGCCGGCAGAAGGGGAGAGAAATATAATTGCTGTCCAATCAATGGCAGAGGTCTCATTCCACGCTTGTTTTGAAATTAGGCGGTCATAGAAGCTTCCGGCCGTTCAACTGCAAGATAAGCGTGGAATGTGAGCTCTGCCATTGGTGAAATAGCAATTACCCTTCTCTCTCTTTCTGCCGGCAATGTTTACTTCGCCTGTCAGACATTATGGAACAAAGTATAGAGAGAATGGGAGAGGATCTTCGGCAAATAATGCGATATTTTCTATACTGAACAGTGACTTCTTTACTGCTGGTTTCCAATAAGTATTTCTTCTATATTTGTCAAAATCCCGCTGTATCATCAACTCATAGTTTGCGAATAACCTGAGTGATTTAAAAATTATGTTACAAGAAGAATTATTATTGTTTATGTTTTCAGTGTATTCAGTTTACAAAACCAACATTTTCTTTCATGGGATTATTTTTATTGAGGCAAAATAACCTTTTTCACAGAGATGTGATTGAATGCCCGAATACTGACTTTGGAAACAAGGAAACCTTTCATGTTGATAGTGCGTGAAATTGGACCATATATGTAGGTCTGTGAGTTTACATATTTATTTTTTGCATTTATTCTGTCGTTACAACTAAAAAAAACTGTAAACAATTTTAAATATTGCTGCAATTGTTTAATCAATTGTTTTGTAAACTTTTTTTTTTTTTTTTGCTATTGCAAGCACTGTGTCACATTCCGAAATCATTCGCATTAAATAGGCAAATACCAGCCGAGCTGATTTTTTTTATTGAATCTTTTTTTATGTATTCCTGAGTTCTGATGGCGGTCCAAATTTTCTCTCTGGCTAATTGCCGCAGGCTGTTTGCTGTCCGGGGTATGGTGGTGATGGGGGGGGGGGAGAAGCTAAATTGTAACGTTTCTGTCACGGCGATGTGATAACAATAATGTTTGCATAAACCGACTTGTAGTAACTACAAAAAGTTACCGGATTGTGAGGTCGTACAGCCATTATGACGACCTTTGAAGAGTAAGCATCGGGATACAAAACGTACAGGGTACTTCTAATTAAAAGAAAGGTGTTGGAGATTGAAGAGACGAAAGGAGTTTTTGTGACATTTTCAGCATCATCATCATCATCATCATCATCATCATCATCATCTATAACTATTATTTAGGTCTTTCGATAATAATAATAATAATAATAATAATTATTATTATTATTATTATTATTATTATTATTATTATTATTAAGTTGGTTATTTAATTATTTAACTACGCTGTATCAACTACTAGGTTATTTAGCGTCGATGAGATTGGTGATAGCGAGATGATATTTGACGAGATGAGGCCGAGGATTCGCCATAGATTACCTGGCACTCACCTTACGGTTGGGGAAAACTTCGGAAAAAACCCAACCAGGTAATCAGCCAAAGCGCGGATCGAACCCGCGCCCGAGCGCAACTTCAGACCGGCAGACAAGCGCCTTAATCGACTGAGCCACGCCGTGGTCTTTCGTCCTGTTCTGGTTACACTTGTAGGTTAATCTTTTTGGCTATTATAGGTCTCGAAAGCAGGGAATACCGACAGAAGGAAAGCGAATGAAACATTGCGATAAGGAAGAGCGGGCGACAGGAAAGGTCACGAGATATCTTGAATGATATTCTAGAGTACAGTCGGAAGAGAAATGAAATCTATAGAATCAGTCTTGCGTTGTGATAGTTACATTACGACTTTAGTTTGTTCACATTGCATGTGAATACATGTCTTGTATCGCACATTATTATTTCATTCGTAAACATATGCTGCGCGTTTAATTAATTTCGAATTTTTCTCTTGCTACGTTCTTTATTTCTACAGCGATGTCCTTATTTGTTCATATTCTTGGAAGAGACAGTACTTCCATCGGCCCGCACTTCTCTCCCGTTCTCCATGAACTTTACTTATTTAATCTGGCAGGGCTAAGGCAGCAGGCAGTGAGCAATAATGGTATGTAGGGCTCGGAAGTTGATGAAATATCATCTTTTTTTCTGAGACATCACAGACAATGCAGAATGCAATATAAACGCGTTTCACTTCAACACGAACCAATATAGCCTACTTTTATTTTGCATAATTTTGCATTTTTCGATCTTTTGTTGTCTATTGGTTATTTTTTTAGGAAATGTTGCACTTTTTTTTTAGCATTTTTACCCTTTTCTCCTTATGAATGGATTTCTTTTACGCTATAGTCGTAGTCTACATTCGAGAATCTACTGCAGATTGCTTACTCAGTTCGATTGCGTCTTGCAGGAATTTTCCTTATGGTTACATCAGCCTCGACTCCTGGTCACGTGTGTTACGTGCTTCCTCCCATTCAGTGCAACAGATCAAATACTGCAGCCACAGTGCCCGCAGTCAGCATATTGTGTCCCACAAGTCAAGACGTAAAAATTCCGAAAGTAAAACAAAGTTTTTTTTTTTTTCTTTTGCGACAGTTAGTGACTGACTTTGGTGACAATGTATTTTTCATGTATGTATGTATGTATTTATTCACACTGCAATGGGTATATACCCGGTGGCAATGGTAACTAATTACACTCAATAATGACAATAATAAACTTATAAATTAAAAATACAATTAATGATAATACTAATAATTAATACTAATAATAATAATAACAACAACAACAGGGAATATACTAAATTAAATGAAACGATCACTTAAAATAACATTTGAAATATTCTAATTTGTATCTTAAAACTAAGATCGAACTAAAACCCACGAGTATATGTTCATATCTGCAAAAGTACCTTTCAACATTGCACTCATTTCACTGTCAACTCACTCACTGCACTGGAACTAAGACACATTTCACTGATTCTATCCTGATTTCACTAACACTTCAAAAACATTTCACTGTTCAAATACTTTGCACTGCCACTATAACCTATACAGCTTCACTGACAGGAACACATTTCACTTACACAGCACACTTCACTGACACGACATACTTCTTCACTGATACAACACACTTCACTGACACAACATAATTCTTCACTGATACAACACTTCAATAACAACATATCATTTACACCCTTTAAGTACTGTGTATAATTACCGTCTATTAGTAAGGTCCTTAAGCCTATTTTTAAATACATTTTTGGTTGTTGGTAAAGCCTTTAGTAAGTCTGCAGGTAAAGCATTCCAGTCCCTGATAGTACGATTGAGAAAAGAAAACTTTCCAGTGTCCGTCCTCTGCCTTCTTTCCCTCAATTTATATGAGTGGTCGTTCCTTGAAGAGTAATTTGGCGGCTGCAACCTATTTTTTATTTCTTTCCAGGCAGGCTCACCTCTGTATGTTTTGAACAGTGCGCATAATCGAATTCGCGTTCTCCTGTCCGTGATAGATGAAAGTATACTATTTTTTTTTTATTTTACCGTTATAATCATGGTCATTTTTTTAAATTTTAATGTCATATTTTCAGAAATTTAAGGTCACTTTATAGGCTATTTGTCTGTGGTTTTTAGGTCATCAACTTCCAAACCCTAATAATAAGAGTGAAATTAAATCCTCATTCTTGGATCACTCTTTTAACACTTATATAGCTAATCACTGATCACAGTTGGTATGTCTGAGCGAACCCGAATTCAAATCCTAGTTGGGACAAGTTACCTGGTTGAGGATTTTTCCGAGTTTATCCCTAATTTCGCCATCATCATTATACTTCTCCTCTTCCATCATCATCATCATCATCATCATCATCATCATCATCTTAATTTCTTTCCCATATTTCGGGCTTGCTTGTAGAGTCGGCTGCGAACAAGGATCCCTTGGTATGTGGTCATTAGTTGTTGGTGGTAGTACTACGTATCGTGGGCTCTCCCTTGTGATCATGGTAGCCTGTGGGACCGGGGTTAAGGGACCGCTGTGATGATGCTTACGCGGAAAGATAAAGGGATTCTGTAAGCTGTAGGGGGAGTTCGGAGGCGTCCCATAGGGAAATCTGTAGCGCGGAATGCCTTACAGCATGTGCACCATTCTATTTCGGGTAGTGCAATGGGCCCACCCAAGCGGCCTAAGTGTGAGGGCAGTCCCCAGCGGGGAAAGCTTCGAAATAAAGTCAACTAGTTAATCAACCAAGCGGATTTCAAGCCACTTCCTAGTAAAGCTTTACAGTAGATTTCGAGTACAACTCGCTACCGCCTAAGCTACATTGATGACTAGTTACTACTATTACAAAAAAGAAATGAATTTTCCTCATAATCATAATTTAGTCGATGTCCATTTTTCTTCCTCTGCAAGCTTCAAATACCAAGTCTAGCCAGAATTCGAAGTTGGCCATCAGCATGGTAGCAGTGTCGGAAGCGAACATTTTTTCCTACACTTGTCATTTCTCAATTTGATGTCGGGAGGACTCGGTCAATTTTGTGAACGGCTGTCATTGTAAGTTGTAGGAACACAATCCAAGCGGAAACACCGTTCACCAGACAGCGGAAGAACTGGTTTCCATTCTTTGGTAATATGAAAGTTAACTTATCAACTTCAGTGGCGGGAGAACGCACACAATAGGAAACCTGTTTGTGTAATTTCTTCCCGTTTGGTTATCTAGACTTAAAAAAAATACCTGTCTACAAAACTGTAAAAGAAAAAAACTGATAATAGGAGATAAATGTCAACGATTATTCAAGTCAATGTCCCCGCACATATTTTGCTGGTGGGGTCGACATATTATTTTGTTTACATCATTTTCACAGTTTTATCAGAATATACTGTATTTGTAATTCTACTTTTTAGGAACTTTGTTTATGTATAGGCCTATGTAACTTGTAAGCTGTGAGATATAATATGTAGCTATGTATTTCTCAGGCTTATACTCAAAAACTGACCGTTCTCTTGTAGCGTGAATTTGTAATGACCGATCTCTGGTAGCGTGAATTTGTACAGATCGATCTCGTGTAGCGTGAATTTGTACTGACCGATCTCTTGTAGTGTGAATTTGTACTGACCGATATCTTGTAGCGTGAATTTGTACTGACCGATGTCTTGTAGCGTGAATTTGTATTCACTGATCTCTTTTAGCATGAATTTGTACTGACCGATCTCTTGTAGCGTGAATTTGTACTGACGATCATTTGTAGCGTGAATTTGTACTGACCGATCTCTTGTAGCGTGAATTTGTACTGGCCGATCTCTTGTAGCGTGAATTTGTACTGACCGATCTCTTGTAGTGTGGATTTGTACTGGCCGATCTCTTGTAGCGTGAATTTGTACTGACCGATCTCTTGTATCGTGAATTTGTACTGACGATCACTTCTAGCGTGAATTTGTACTGACGATCACTTGTAGCGTGAATTTGTACTGGCCGATCTCTTTTAGCATGAATTTATACTGACCGATCTCTTGTATCGTGAATTTGTACTGACGATCACTTGTAGCGTGAATTTGTACTGGCCGATCTCTTTTAGCATGAATTTGTACTGACCGATCTCTTGTATCGTGAATTTGTACTGACGATCACTTATAGCGTGAATTTGTACTGACCGATCTCTTGTAGCGTGAATTTTACTGGCCGATCTCTTGTAGCGTGAATTTGTACTGACCGATATCTTGTAGTGTGGATTTGTACTGGCCGATCTCTTGTAGCTTAAATTTGAACTGACTGATCTCTTGTGTGAATTTGTACTGACAAATCTCTTGTAGCGTGAATTTGTACTGACCGATCTCTTGTAGCGTGAATTTGTACTGACCGATCTCTTGTAGCGTGAATTTGTACTGACCGATCTCTTGTAACATGAATTTGTTTAAGTCCAGCTTCGGACAATATCTGATTCGCACAAGGTAAAGTCTTATATAATTTATAACCATTAAGACAGAGAATTTTTATGTTGCACCTTATTTATCACTTGTATACAGTATATCTTTGATATAAATAGTTTGTAACACTAGATCTATATAAATAATTTGTAATATTTGATCTATAAACAGACAGAAAACAAAACAGGCAAATTTTAAAAAAGGAAAAGCATAGCAGAGTCTTGAACTCCTAACCTCTCATTTATAGTGGGTGGACAACGAATTAGGAATTTCAAAAAAAAAAAAAAAATAATAATTAAATATTATAACTTCATGTAAATTTATAGCCTACTTTATATTTTCATATAGCGAACCTCAAAGCCTCTGGTGAGTTTCAAGGTCAGCAGGTCAAAATCACAGTAAAAGAATCATGCAGATATTTAATTAATTGTATATTTGATTATGTAAATGCTTTACGGTTGTAAAACAAAATTTTCCAAATTTGATATTATTTTTAGAGGTAATTATTAGTTATTTCAATATTCTGAATAGTGTTTTATAAAAATGTAATATAAGTATATTAAGTATGAAAAGTTTTGTTCATTTAGCTTTCATAGTAGCTGAAATTTAAAACAAAGTTTTTGCAGGCCAATGATGTACCTCCCCCTTTAAGAAGTGGGGTGTGCTGTGTGTTTATTGGCGTAGTTTTCAGTGTTAGTTTTGTACAATAAATACCATAAAAAATATAATCTCGTTTACAAAAATACATATAGCAAATATAAATATCAGTGTACGATGGCAAAACAAAAACAGAGACATTGTTTCCTACCAATAACTTTTTTGATATTCTGTTAAAATGCATATAAAATAAATAAAATGTTGTATCGTATAGGATATTTTGTTAATTTAAGGGTTAAGTCTGTAAAGGCTGGTACACAATAAGCCAGGAACGTAAACGAGAACGAGAACGGAAGTATTGTTAAAATAAATGTATGTAAATGTGAACATTCACAATAGTTCATTGTGAATACTCACTATTTCCGTTCTCATTCTCGGTGTCGTTTCCGTTCCCGGTTTATTATGAACCAGCCTTTAATGGGAAGGAAGATTTTGATTTATAATTTGCTCTGTGTTAGGCTATGAATTTCCAAATAGGAGTAGACCTACACGATAAGGACGTTATAATTGTTATTAATTTGTGAATTTGCATACGGTAATTGATTGGAAACGCTACGTTTCGATCTTTTAATATTACTTTGATCCGATTTCAAGTCGGTAAAAGTGTCTCCTACTCTGCTTACATTGTAAATTCCCTGTCGAATGTAAGAACATCATTAATTTATTAGAAACGCTATGTTTCGGTACTACTTTGATCCGTTTCCATTGCGGAAAAAAGTGTCTGTTTACGATATTCGCTCTCATACTTCGCCAATTCTTGATAAGGACGCAATTTACATACCCGGTCTAACGGGAAAAAAAAAAAAAAAACACTCACTTGTCAGGACCGGATCTGAAAAGGAGAAATGTGATAGAGAACGGTGAAATGATAGCGGGGATAAGGGTGCTTTGATAAAACGCGTCCCAACGTCATATTTTCCTATCAGAAATTCCATTTAGATTCTCCGGGATTTGATCTAGATTCTAGAGTATCTGCGTCAGTTTGGCTAACGATGCGACTGATTTTCTTGTTCATTTTTTTGTCATCGTATTTTGTGAGTTGGTCCATTTATGCTGGAATGGAGTCGTGGTAATGTCGCACTGAAATTAACTGTCATGTCTTTATTGACAGTCTATGATTAATGGTTGTACGCCGAATGTACCGTTCAAATAGCTTTGCACTTTATTGTTATCTGTAAGTGGACTGGTTTCCATGTTTGTGCATGACCATTTGCGGTTCAAGTCAATAAATCCACGATTACTTTACTGCTCGTCATTTACTCTGCACGCAAACCGTTTCATATTTCAGCTGCCTTACTGGCATTCTCGCTCTAGTCGACTTAATTCTCTCGAAGAAAATGTTGCTGTAAATATTTTATTCAGTGGTTTTATGTAACAATATACTGTATAAAGTTGGTGAATATTTACTCTCATTATGAGAAATAATCTGTCTCCCTCACTCTACTAAGACACCTTACTCAAAGATTTAGCCGTTTACTCTTTCAGAGAGATTAACTACTACACTAAGCCTGTGGATAAGCGCTAGTGCGTAGGTCTTCCACCTGGAAGTCCCAGGTTCGATCCCTGACATAGTCTGTCTCAGTCCCCCGTGAATGGAATTCTCTACCTCAGAAGATTAGGGGCTGCCAGACAATAACCACTTTCAAGAAAAGGCTAAACGATTTCTTACGGGCGCAGTCAAATTGAAGTTATAATTGTGATCGAGTTTAATAATTTAATTTAATTTAGGTATGATTATCATTACTGGTATTATTATTATTATTATTATTATTATTATTATTATTATTATTATTATTATTACATAATTATTTTACTGGTAAGAATTGTCATTGTATTATATTAATTTATGTATTGTATTGTCTTGTATTGTAGTATTGTATTGCTTTGAATTGTATTGTATTGTATTGTATTGTATTATGTTATATTCATAGCATTGTAGTAATTTTCTGTCATACTGGTTGAGTGGAAGACAAGGCCGAATGGCCTTAACTCTGCCAGTTAAAATAAACCATTATTATTATAATATTATTATTATAGTCGTGATGGAATGTGTGGTGGACAATGCAAACATTTGTTATTAATTGTTATTGTTATTAGAGGAGAAAAATTCGCTCCGGCGCCGGGGATCGAACCCGGGTCCTTGGTTCTATATACCAAGCGCTCTAACCACTGAGCTACGCCGAAGTTCAATCCCCCAGCACCGGATCGAATTCCCCTTCTCTAATGTTTTTTCCTTTGTGGCCTTACTCCATAAACTTCGGCGTAGCTGAGTGGTTAGAGCGCTTGGTACGTAGAACCAAGGACCTCGGGTCGATCCCTCTAATAACAATTATTGTTACCATAACAGATAAATTCTATAGGATCAAAAATTAATCTTTACGCAAATTCAAACATTGCTGTGAATTTTTTTTCTTCGGTTTACTCCCATTTCCCTCATATATTCTACCAAAATTCTCCACATCCCCATTATTTCATTTATCAGCTGCAATAAGTAAAAATAGGTCGGGGTGAAGTCTTGGGGGTAGTACGAGTTTCCGATACTGCTATAGGAAGGGCTTAGGGCTCCTGGTCCTACAACTTATCACTTTAACAGATATTACTCGTACTTGTCTGGAAAAGGGGACTGGTTCTGTTAGAGCCGAGGCAGGATGGCCCACCTGTCAGCATCGAATTCACGAATATTTTCCAGTCCACCTTGGAATACGAACCCTCCTATCTTAACGTATCTTAAATTAATGGTTTTAATGCACCTTTTCTCACAAAGTATTGGGAGTATAGTAATGGAATTTTAATAGCTTATTCCTGGCGCTTTTATCGTGAACTTAACTTGGAGTTTTAGAAAAAAAAAAATATATATATATATATATATATATATAATTTAATCTCCAAATTAAAAATGTTTTCATATAAGTTAATGCAAATTTAAATATTTTAATACTTTTTGGAGGTTAACTCCTCTCTAATTTAAATTTTATAAAATGCCTGTTTTAAATCACACACTATGCTATAATGAACGTTGTCTGTAAGTCTGAAGTAATTATGACGGGTAGAAACTGAGAAAATGTGCATTTTGTACAGAAAATATAAAAATGACTGAAAACGATCTCCAAATCTTGAGTATATCCCAGTTGCATATGGCAGTGTGTTACAAAAAAAAAATAGCTCTTTAGGAGTGAGTAGTGTATGTGTTTCACATACCGTAGGAAAGAGGAAATTTCAGAGAGTATAATGTACTGAAAAACAAAAAATGAATATTTTAACTATTTTTCAAGATCCGTGTTCCCTTGAAAAATCATCGCATATGGGGCGCACCTAACCTTACGTAGCCTACATGAATCCATTCTGATACCGGCCGTCGAAAACAGCCAGACAACACTGATCCTAGACAACATAGAATGTACAGTAATGGCAAAAAAACCGGATCGACGGAATAATCGAAGTCCCTGAAATGAGCCACTGCGCATGTCACGCCCGCATTCACAAGATGGCGAGTGATCTATTGAAATTGTTGTAGTTTCGACTGCTGACTTAGCCCATTTCGAAAGCCATTAGAAAATAAGCTGGTAAAATTCACGTTCTGGGAATAATAAGTTAATTAAGTAGTAAAATATCGCTGCAATCGAAAAGTATTTGGAATAAATTTGAATAAGGAACAAAAACAAAGTTTCCTTCCCAGGAAGGATTCGAACCACGAAAGTCTTAGTTACCAGTCTATCGTGCTCTGGAGAGAACAAGGCTCTGAAATCAGCTACAGGGGTCGGTCCTGTACATTTCACTTGACGATATGTGTCAGAGGAAGAACAAATTGTTTGTATGCATCTAAAGTCTGATTAGTGCAATATGTAGCTAATCGGCGATGTATCCATTCGAGGGGGAAAGTAACTGGCCACCCTATCCCATTACCTCGTGGCCCAGTTGCCTCATGAGTGATGCCTTATTGGTGTTACTTATGAGGTTCAAACCTGTCTTAGGACAGTTGACTAAACAACAACAGCAATGTAGTAAGAAAAAAAAACTTCACTTCAGAATTCTTAGTACATTCCTCTCAAAAAAATCTCTTTAGGGATGAGTGATGTAATATGTTCTGTATGTTGTTTGAAAGAAGAAATTCCAGAGATTATAGTGTAGTAAAAGACAAAAAAAAAATATTTTAACTGTTTTTCAAGATCCGTGTTCCCTTAAAAATCATCACATATAGGACACACAATGAGCTACCCTCAGCTTAAATATCTGCAATGCTTGGGAAAAGTGGCATAAGTCAGTTTCCACAAAATTTTTTTATTAATTTATTGACAACTTACGGAACATCCGCTCGCTTGGAAAAGAGACATAAGCATTTCTCCCATTACAATAATTCATACAGAAGAAAATCAAATCGACATAAACCAGTGTGAAGACAGTTTTTTCCTTCTCCTGTAAAATTAACACTTTTGTGACTTCTGCCACTTTTCCCGAGCACTACAGATATGTGAATCCATTTCAGTACCGGCCGTCGAAAACACAGCCAGACAACACTGACCCTAGACAACATAGAATGTCAACTTCGTATCAAACATAGGTCTATATCCCGGACATGGCTTCCCATGCGTTATTTACGGCCGAAAATGGGGAAATATCCTAATTGGGATTCGAAGCCATGATCCTGTTTTTCATATCGTCAAAGCAGCGAATTAACCTCTGCGTAGCCTACATAACTGACGACTTCATAACATTGCGGTTATTACTTTTATAAGTATAGACAGATTGCAGTTAAGATTCGGTAAGGAAATGAAAGAAACGTGACAGAGAAATGAATTTATCGCTTTCAAGTTTCAAAGTTGCTGCCGTCTTACTCTGCCCTACTTTAGTTGCAAGGTAGTTCATATATCTTACTGGAATGAGGCAGCAACTCAAGCCAAACTTTTGCAATAAGATCCTATTATTGGACGTCTTTATAAATTCTGAAATCGTTAGTAACAAGTGATGGCTGTTTTCTTCTAGCCGGGCTCTTGAGATCGATAAGCGCGGCGAGACGTAGCCATTTGCAGAGAGTAAATACAGGGTGCAGCACCCAGCCGTGCAGACGTGGACACAAAGACTTCCTTCTACGTAACACGATTTCTCAACGCGCTCTGTCTCTCTCTCTCTTTACTTAAGAGAGCTGCTTTTGTATCCTTTCTTAGACATTTGACCCCTGTCATAGCATTACCTTTTGCTTTTTCTCACTTTTAAGCTTTTAATTTTGGACATAGGAGGAGTCGTACAACGTGGAATTAGCACAACGAAGGACCTTGACCTAAGACAACGCAGGTTATCGTATTATTGTTATACAGTAAAACCTTGCTAAAACGTACCCTCTATAAAAAGGAAACCTGCACAAACGAAAAATAAATTTGGGAACGGAATGATTTCCTATGTAAAATAATACTTTAAAACTAAAAACTGCCTAACTCGAAAACGGAATCATTTTTGGACACATTTAGGAAAAAAATCTGACAAACGGATAATTTTAAGCGTAACTCTTGCTAAATTAATTTTGCGATGATACTGTACGAAGGATGGCATAATTTTTTGTGTGACTGTACATGCAATGATCTGGAAGATTTTCGCTATTCTTTGTCAGGCGTTGGGGGTGAAGCTTCTTTAACTATTCTGTGCTTATTGTCAAGGACCCGGGCAGGTTACTGACCTCCTGTACCGTTATTTCTTCCAACCCTCTTGCATTTTGGTTCATTTATTCTCAGTTTTGTGTTAACAAGCCAATACGGTGGTAAAGGACAGTGCGTGTAGAATAAAACTGTGAATAATTGTAGAGTAGTGTCAATTTAGTTTCACATTTCCGTTTATTTATTCTGAGTTTTGTGTTAATATGCCAATACAATGTTAAATAACAGTGGGAATAAAGTAAAACTGTGCGGTTTAATAAAAAAGCCTAGATGACCAATTCTATCATGGAAGAGTGGCTTCATTCTTTTAATGGAACAATGAAACTTCAAGGTCGTAAGGTCGTACTGTTTTTAGACATGCTACCTGCCATCCAAGGATTGATTTGTCTAACATGAAGTTAATTCTGTCTTCCACCAAACACAACTTCAGTTACACAACCGATGAATCAGGGCGTAATTTACACTCTGAATTGATGCAATTCGCGAAGGAAATTCTACAACGTTCCCCTCAAAAAAAGTCACGGCAATGCACTTTAAAAGAAATGTGGGGGCCAAGAAACTAGGGCGCAGGGAGGGGGAGGGAGGGAGGGAGAGAGAGAGAGAGAGAGAGAGAGAGAGAGAGAGAGAAGTCCTGCAATTACGTAGGTTAATAATTATGAAAATAAAATTAATTTGGCGTGTACTGTAGTAACTTTTATTTCAAATTATTTCTAGATTATGTTCTTCCTACAGTGAGCATATTGCAGTACCTAATCGAATCTTAGTTTTGCCAAAACTCAATCCTTTGTAAAACGAAAACCTGTGAAAACGGAAAGAAAATTCTGGAACGATCGCTTTTCGTTTCAGGGAGGTTTTACTGTATTATTTCTGCACATTTAAAGGAAAAAACTTAAAATTCTTTCAATCATTTATTATCATAATTATAGCCGGATGTTTAGGCATTTATAACAGTTAAAATATGCAGGCAAGAAAGGCAATAAAAACGTAAAAAAAGGCACAATAAATTTTGAAAAAGGCATTATAAATTTTAAAAAGGCATGATAACTTATATTTTAGCAGTAAATTTAAATTATATCAGCATAACTCACATTTTTACTTCGTAGTTGACACATGCTAGCTTAGAAAATACGTTTTCTTCGTCATTAACTGTCTTTTCACAAACCTTACATAACAAAACTGTTCCATCAGTTGAAAACACATGGGTACTAACGTAAGCATGAAGTTTGCTTTTCAATGGTTTACTGAATTTAGGCATTCTAGCTAGCCGATCATATACCTTCTATCAACCGACAATAACTGACTGTTCCTCACTCAAATTTCTTTCTCCTACACTAATAAACACGTGTAGTACAACATTGTAACAGTAAGATTTGAAAATATGAAAGCAAACAATTCAAAATGCTACGTGACAACTTCTATGAGAACGAGTTTAATATTTAAAATTATAAAGCTGATTGTTGGTATTGCGAAGACATGACATTATATTTTTGTCGATCATTATTCATATTACACCAATAGTATCAAAGCACGATTATTTATTAGCAGATTAAGCACGGAAATAAATTACTTTTATTTACTATTGTTACTAAAGTGTGTCATTGGTTCATATATTTAAATTTCATACACCGGCGTGGCTCAGTCGGTTAAGGTACTTGCCTGCGGTCTGAAGTTGCGCTCGGGCGCGGGTTCGATCCCCGCTTGGGCTGATTACCTGGTTGGGTTTTTTCACGAGGTTTTCCCCAACCGTAAGGTGAATTCCAGGTAATTTATGACGAATTCTCGGCCTCATTCGCCAAATACCATCTCGCTATCACCAATCTCATCGACGCTGATGTTTAACATACACTGCTTATACACACACTTAGTATCACTTTATGTTCACATATTAGCAAGTTTCTGGCTGCCATCTTGTCTTCTCGAGCATCGTCTGTTCGTCTCGAACGAACGGATAAATAGAGAACTCTGGGTAATTTATTTATTTATTTAAATTTAAATATACAGAATAAAGAATATAATTACAAAACAAACAAGAGAAATAGAAATAAAATAATACAAGCAATATAAAAAGAAGATACAGTAGTATTAACAAAATTTGAGACCGAATGAGCAGTGCTCGTGCTCGGTCGCAGTTCAGATATAATATTAAAATAAAAAAAAATAATAAAAATAAATAAGTAGAATAAAATAGGAACTAAAATATAATTACAGCGGCAATGGAATTATATAATATAATATTAACACTAGAGAAGAATAATATCGCACGTGAAAAGTAGGACTAATATATATTTCAAAATTATAGAATACAAATATAATATAGGTTGATTAATTCATACACATAGGCTATAAATTTATTTAATCAAATTGAAGATAATCTACCCAACACGTAGTTCTAATGTTCACCACCCACGACGTCGGGCGCTGATCATCTTATTTGAACCCCCTTCCGTTAGATGGTACTGACCGCAGTTTCGCATCCTATTATATTATATTCATCCATGTCCTGGTGTGCAGCTGCTTGTTTCAGTTCACCCGCTGAAACTGCTGAAAGAGATTCCTTTCATTCTATACGAAAAAAGAAAAGAAAAGAAAAACATGGAAAACTACTGTAATATATATACAGGAGTCTTTCTGCAAATCTTCTAAGATAGCTAAATCCGCTAAAAATGAGATTTGCATACTCGAAGAATAAGATTTACTGCTAAAAAATGGAAATAATATCATTTTGAAAGATAAACGCCATTTTGTTTTTCAATCATTAATGGCCTCTTCTCGAGGCTTTGTATAGGACTGAGATGAATACCCTGCGAAATGTTAAAGCTTCTCAAGGCGTTGGTAAATTATTCTATTTTCAGTGTCTTATTTTAGCTATTATGAAACACTTGTTTCATTTTTAAATTCTGAAGAGTATTAGTAACTCAGTCGAGTCACTGCAGATTTTCCCTTAACTCCCTACTCCATCTTCCCTGGCTGAGACATTGCTCAGTGACGGTTTGTATAAGGCAGGCATCATAGCTTTTACAAACTTTCGGCTCTCTCTGGTCGCCTGAAATCCATCAGTGATGTAGTGTCTGCTTTGCATTTGTTTGTGAGGTAGTGTAAATGAAAAGGACGTGAGCAGGGGTTTTGTAGTTCCGTTTCTTTTCCCCGTTGTGCCCAGGGGTCGTATTGAGTATAAAATACAATTGTGTTAAATTTAACCATAGGCCTATTTTATCGTCTCTCATTGCACGAAGAATTGAAAAGATTACTAACATTTATAGATGAAGTAGTTCCGCTTGTGTCACGCGTAGAAGTTATACATTTAATTCTTTATTGCAGTAATTGGAAAATTTGCATTTCATTTTCGGCGGTAGTATGTATTTGTTAATATATTTAGAGACGACAATAATGAATAAATCGTAGAGTGAAAATGATAGGGGAAATCTAAGTATTCTGAGCAATCTTCTAGTCGTCTTGTACACCACAAAGTTCGAACGTCGTCTCTCCTTCGTGAGAAATCATTATATAAATAATGTCGAATCCTTACTTTATCCCATGCATATACTACTACTATGAAGACGAGCTGCAATACTCAATATATCACCTGAATATAATAGCACAAAATTTCAATATGAAAATTTCCTCAGACAAAACAAAAATTATGGTGTCCCAAGGTAAACAGCCAGTTAGAAGTAAAATTTGCATTGAAACCCATACGTTTGAACAGGTAAACTCATTTAAATATTTAGGTTATAATTTGACATATTTACCTGCTAGTGATATATCTGAAAATATTCACCATTTTAATGGAGCCTTAAGAACCATCAACCAGATTTTCACTACCACGAAAACCCAAAAATATACCAGGTTAAAAGCTTATAAAGTTCTAGCAAGACCTGTCCTCATGAATGGTAGTGAGGCCCGGACTGTCCGAAACTCAGATGTTCAACGCCTAACAACTGCGGAAATGAGATTTCTAGGGAGGACTGCCGGCTACAGCTTGCTTGACCACAAAAGGAATGAATTAATTACAAAAGAATTGAAAATTACACCTATTTATGAACATATCAACCATTATAGACAAAAATGGCTTAACCATGTCAATAGGATGGGCCGTTCGAGACTCCCAAGACAAATTCTCCGCTATATACCACATGGAGGACGATCTTTGGGACGCCTCCTGAGAAGATGGACGGAGACCGTAACAGGCCACTAGGCCTAATACATACCTGCAAGAACGATGGTGATGATACTTTCTATTCATGGGAATTTCTGTTCGTGTGATTGATATTTAACAGGCGAAGGCCATTGCTTGAGTTCTATTTATAGGTTGTAATTTATTTACATATTTGTTCTATGTATTTCCGCTTGGATTCTAGTTAGAAGTTTTTCACATTATTATTGTCAGTGTGTATTCTACCATTACACTTTTAAACGCATTGTGCACACACAATTGCTTTCCTGAGTTCGTTATCACTACCAGTCTTCCATAAAGGCTCTGGAATTCCGACACTCAGTTTCGTAGCAACCTTAATTCAGAAATAACAAATGCTGCCGTTATGCTTTATTTCTGCATGAAGAATGGGAGCATACGGAAACAACATAGCTGCATCCACTCATTTGCCGTTGCATGTTGCGGCCTGAATCATGCAACGTCGCATGCGATGTGGATTCCGATGCAGACTTGTGTTATTAATAGTTTCATGTCTGCGGTTCCCAAGCATTATGCCCCATCATCCCCTTTGTCTGACCTCAAATGAAAAATATTCACTTATCCTTTTATTTTATATATTTTTTTTAGGTGTATGCGCACTCGTACAAAACACCTAACGTCCGTCAGAATAAATAAGTAGAGCACATCATGAAGATGACACATGCTTTCTCATACTATGCACACAGTCTAGTATATATACAGTCGCGAAGCTCAATACCTAGTAAATATGCAAACATTAGATAGTTGCTCGCCACTAGGATCGCTAACATCGCCTCATTACACGCAATGCAAAATAGTACCGTCACAGTCTATTGTTTTTAGCACCCTCAAAACTCAAGCTTCGTGACTGTATATAGTAGACTGTGCTATGCACATGTTTCGTAACATCAGTTTTTCGTCACGATATAAATAATATGCCATTATATGGTTTATTTTAGTCTGTTGTTATTCAAAATAAATAAATTAAACATTTTTAATTGGTTATTGTACGATACTTTATCAACTGCTATGGTTATCTAGCGTCTGAGTGAGATGAAGGTAATAATGCCGGAGAAATGAGTCCAGGGACCAGCGCCGAAAGTTATCTAGCTCTTATTAAATTTGAATTTATTGAATGCGGTATAATTAGTCACTGAACACAAATATCTGCAATCGACAGTCAACAGGATACATTATATTCATTCATTCATTTAGTGTTCTGCCCAAGGCCAGGTCTTTCACTGCAAACTCAGCTTTCTCCAGTCTTTCCTATTTTCTGCCATCCTCTTTGTTTCCTCATATGATCCATATATCTTAATGTCTATCATCTGATATCTTCTTCTACCCGAACTCTTCTCCCGTTCATCATTCCTTCCGTCCAGTGCATCCTTCAAAAGGCAATTTCTTCTCAGCCAGTGACCCAACCAGTTTCTTTTCATCTTCCTGATCAGTTTCAGCATCATTCTTTCTTCACCCACTCTTCAACACAACTTCATTTCTTATTCTGTCTTTTCACTTCACACGTTCCATTTTTCTCCATATCCACATTTCAAATGCTTCTATTCACTTCGTCGTAATGTCCAGGTTTCTGCCCCATACAATGCCGCACTGCACACAAAGTACTTCGCTAGTATCTTCCTTATTTATTTTTCCAGAGGTCCGTAGAAGTTGCTCCTTTTTGTATTAAAAGCTTCCTTGGCCATTGCTATCCTCCTTACATTATATTAAAAGTATATAATATTATAATAAACAAGCATCCTCTGATTGAGATTCTGGCTGATATGTACATCTATTATCAGTCAGTACATCTCACTTGACGATATGCATCATCATCAGAGGAAGAATAATTGTTTGCATACATCTTTAGTCTGACTAGTGTAATATGTAGCTAGTCGGCGATGTATGCAATGGAGGGGGAAAGGAACTGGCCAGCCTACCCCATCATCTCCTGGCCTAGTTGCCTCATAAGTGGTGCCTTCTTGGTATCACTTGTGAGGTTCAGACCTGTCTTCTGACAGTTGACTAAACAACAACAATAAACAAGCAGAGGGCATAAAGACGATAAAATAGTATCAAAAAACACTAAGCAACATTAGGTCACAGTCTAATACATGCAGTCGCGCAACTTCAACACTTTTTTGTCAACATTCGCGACACTAGTGCCCAAGCCACAGGCAAGACACAGGTCGTAGGGTTGATACAGTCGGCACATGCTTTTAAGGGATGCGAGATGTTATGATAACGTTTTAATCATGCGTCGGAATAAAGGCAAAGTGTGCAGTGCTGTAAATTGCAGTAACAACAAGTTTAAATCTCCGAATTTTCGTTCTTCAGATTCTCTAAAGACCAAGAGAGGCGAGTGTATATGTGAAAATCATAACTCAGTTATAACCAATAATCCACATTGTAAGTAGCCTACATATTGTGTTCTATAAAACATTTTTTATTACTTATCATTAGTAAGTCAGGAAGAACAGTTTAAGTACATACGGAATCGGTGTATATTTTTATTTAAAGTAACACATGTTATTTGTCTTTGCTTGTCCATCTTATCTTGTATTTTGTTTGTTCTTTCAGAAGTAGAAAATGACTGATAAATCTTAGAAGATCAGATTTAATGAACAAAAGCGTAGATTATTTGTTCAACAATATATTCTACGAGATATGCCCTACAATTTTGAAGCTACTAATTTTGACTCTTCTCACAGGAAATATAGACATTCCAATTATGCATAAATATATTTAGGAATGAATTGAATTAATCGTCCACCTACAAACAATTATATTATTTCAAACCATGATACTTGATCAGGACCATGATTCAATTGTAAGGAGCAGAAAGAATTACGTTTATTCCCAGCTTCTGAAACTTGTAGGTTAACTGCTTGTGAAATTCTTTTAGGATTCTAAAGTAAAATTAATAAGAATCATATACACTACTGTATAGCATAAAAATAAAATAAAAAATTACGCAAAACCCGTTTTCTGATGTGTTATCTATGTAGTCTGCACTCTTTTAACTTGCCTGCCGCTAGAGCGCTACTGTGGCGCCAGCTGTCAAATGTTGGCATATTTTATACGTATGAGTTGCGCGACTCTATGTGTTAGACTGTGATTAGGTCTAACATTAAAAAACTTATTAATACAGTATCACAGAAAGATTTGTTCATCGATCAATCAGAGACAAGTCTGCCTGACTTAAACACACGAATCTCTGGTGTAATGTAAGCGTGGCAGTCATTGGACCTATGGGGATGCATTAATTGAATGTAGCAATGCGGTCAACAGCGTCATATAGCCCTGGCCATAACCCCTTGTTGCACTCGAACTCTGGCGGCACAGCTTCGACTGTTAAGTTGCAAATGAGCAAGCACGGGGTTGCGATTGATTGGATTACAACTGAATGAGTGTGGGACTGTGTTATTTTCTTGCCTGTCACTGACATTCCCCAATAGCCGCGACAGTCGACACTGCTCGTTTGATGCCGGGTGTCATTGGTTGGGGGACGATGTCGATTAAATCCAACACTTTATAGAGTCACACCATCTCCTGTCCAAAACAAGTACGACGTATTATGATGTACTGTTATCCTATTCGGCAGTCGTCACTGACGCGTTTCGAACTTAGTAAGACGTGTGAACGATAGATTTAAAATTACGAGAACTTATTATTGAGGATTGTTCATACGAGTTCTATAGTTCCAAAATGTGTCTTATCCCGAAAAATCGAAAATTCAGGTAAGTACACTACTATACTCCATTACCAATACACAATATACTGTGACAAAATGATCTTCGGAAAACGTATTATCTGTCTTTCTCGTGTTAAATTTTACATTACCTCGTTAACATGTTTCAGCCTGTTATCGTCCATCTTCAGAACTAGTTTTGGCTGGTCTTTTTTCTATTTTTTTTTATTATTTATTGAATATGCCCCAACTCATATGTAGGGGCTATAAGCTTACAAGAACACATACATATGTTATACAATGTAATTGAAAAAGTCATGAAACTACAGTCTGTGAAAAACAAACAATAACACAAGAATTTATTAAAGAAAGAAATCAAAATAAGAAAAAATAGTAAGATAACATAAAGTTTTAGGCAGAAAGAAGAAAAAGTTTGAAACCATGAAATAAATAATTCAACTGAGAATTAAAATAAAAATAATCTACCCGAAAACGTATTTTTAAATAATTCTTAAAATACCGGCAATTTGGTAAAAGTCTATATTCTAAAGGAAGTTGGTTAAAAGTTGTTGTTAAAAAATGGTTAAGTCCTTTCGTTCCATAAGTTACTGAGAAAAAATATATTGTCTTTTTGTCTTGTTAAATAAGTATATATATATATATATATATATATATATATATATATATATATATATATATATATCTTTATTAAACTGAAATATAATATTACTATGTATTAAATTGTTAATAACTTTGTACATGAAATTAGCAGCACCTAATTGGTCTTGGTGCCTTTTGTTTGTGTTTCCTATGCGGGTGTGTTTGTGTAGTGTAATGTGGAGTCAAAGAGATGGCCGATAACAGGCTGAAAAATGTTGAGGAGGTAATGTAAAATTTTACACGAGAAAGACAGATTATATGTTTTCCGAAGTGATATAGTGTTAAAAGTTGTGTAATCAAGATGTATATATGACAAAATCTGCAGTGCTTGGGAAAAGTGGCATAAGTCAGTTTCCACAAACACTTTTTATTAAGTTATTGACAACTTACGGAACATCTGCTTGCTTGGGAAAAGAGACATAAGTATTTCTCCCATTACAATAATTCATACAGAAGAAAATCAAATCGACATAAACCAGTGTAAAGACATTTGTGCGAGATCGTGCGTATTTGCTTGTTTTCCGCACAGAACCAATACGCGGTAAGTGTGAAATACCACATTCAGTATTCCCAACGTAACACACATAACAATTTCCCTCTTCTTACCGCTTAAGCGCGACATTCATTTTACTGCTTTAGCCTTTTAACATATTATTTTTAGAGACGTTTAACATAGTAATAATTATAAATTGGAAACTTACCACTGCAATTTCACCTAAATTGCAATGTTAATTTTTTTTTTTTTTTAATATTTGCAAAAATTAAGTAAAGTGTACTACTCCACAAAACTTATTGCATTCCTGATACAAGTAACATTAAGGAAGCCGTGAAAAAATCAACAAGATTCCATATGCCGATGTTATTACTGCAATATGTTATATAAATAATATTGTTAAAATATTAAAATGAAAAATAAATCATTACATAACCTTACCGTTTGTTTTAAGTTCGCATTTATAGACTGGGGAAAAAAAAGACAGACGTATATCACGGCCTGTTGGAGTATAGTAAACACAGAAAACATTTTATAGCAACAATGTTGAAGAAAGATATTTTGGTTTTCCGAAGTTGCCGTCATTAAACACCAACATGGAGATTTCATTGCAACTAATTAGAAATTAGTCTTTCAAGTATATAATAAACGATCTTCGCACAAAATAATGTACGATACACGAGCGGTATGTTTGTTTTCATGTTCTCGGAAATTAAAAAAGCTCAACTACGTTTCGCTTTTTCAATCTTTTCCTCGACCATGAAAACGTCAACATACCGCTCTTGTAACGTATATTACTATTTTTTTCCTTCTCCTGTAAAATTAACATTTTTTGGCTTGTGCCACTTTTCCCGAGCACTCCAGAAATGATGTTCCAAAGAAATTCTTCTCCCACTAATAAATGGTTTATGTTCCGAAATGTGTCTTATCCTCCAAAAGTTTGTTCCATAACTTGCCTACTTCGTACTATATAGAAGTGTTGTCAAAAAGCGGTACAGTGTTTTCTATATTGAGCCATTCACAAAGGGAACATCATTAAAGAAACAAAATTAAATGTTGTTAACAACCTTCTAACAAAATGTTACGGCGATGGATGAAAAAAATCAGGCCGGATTATCTTTCTACATGAACCTCCTGAAAGCAAATCGCGCTGATGAAGCCCAGAATGTTGAATCAGATGTTGACTGTTGTGGTGAAGCAGACTCTGAATCAGTTCATTGTGATTAAGAACATTTGAAAACTTTTTCATTATGAGAGTATTTTGAATTTTTTTTAGTAAGCTATCAGTTTTTTTTTTACTAATCATTGATCTTAAATTACTTCATTAACAATTTATAACTTTTGATTTGAAGTCTTGTAAAACAAAATTAAGTTACGTTGACTTTCTAATTATGAGAGTATTTTGAATCTTTTTAGTAAGCTTTCAGTTTTTTTAAATAATCATTGACATTAAATAATAATAATAATAATAATACTAATAATAATAATAATAATAATAATAATAATAATAATAATAATAATAATCCGTGGCGCTACAGCCCGTGAAGGGCCTAGACCGACCAGCCGGCTGCTGGCCTCACGTCCACATGCCGAAGCAGAGGTGGACGCTCATCCAACCAGAACGGAGGTATCGTGTGGTTAGCACGATGATCCCCCCAGCCGTTATAGCTGGTATTCGCAACCGGATTTCGCTACCTATCGTAGCTCCTCAGGTGCATCACGATGCTGGGTGAGCACCGGTCCCATACACTGGCCGAAATTTCATGAGAAAATTTCTTCCCCCATGAAGACTCGAACCAGCGCGCATTCCGTAACGCGAGTCCTAGGCAGGATGTCTTAGACCACGACGCCACGGCGCGGGACTGACATTAAATACAGTGTATAACTTTTGATTTGAAGTCTTGGAATACAAAATTTAATTTACATTGAATATTTTTGTGTTTTTCCAAATCATGTCTTATCCAACTATGTTGTTTCCAAAACTTGCCTTCTCCTAGGTATAGTTCCAAAACTTTCCTTCTCCAATTTTAACATTTAAATAAAAAACCTTACTGAACAAAATAACCTAATGATCTTCTGTTTTTGATCTATATACTATAAAATATTTATTTTAAAGAGTGAAAACATTCTTACTTTAACATAAAAATGGTAAAAATGTTTTTCTTGATTTGTAGAAACATGCAAGAGAGCGCGGTTCACACGATACTAAATGTCTGTGTATGAATTAAGTGACCGACTACGTTCATATAACAAAAGTTAAAATTAAAGTAACGTGTCTTTGAACATACCTTCTTGCATCAGTCACTAGTTGTACTGCTGTCGTCTGCTCATACACCGCACAGATGCTAGACGCAGTAGAACTGTAGTAGTGGACGCGTCTCTGAATACTGTCTGTAACCAGGATATGCACGCGCTAGTGTCTACAACGCTCTCAGCTAAGTAATGACTCGCCAACCAATGGAAGCGCAGCGATAACATGAGATGCATCGAGACCCTTGTTATGGTTTGCTCCAAAGACATCTGGTATAGAGTATAGAATAGTGGTTCTGGCTAGAAAAGAGAGCCAGAAGTGAGAAATAGTAATTTGCTGAGAGTCGCAATGCATTTCACAGTATTTAATGTGAATGTTCAGAATCTTAACCAGGATTAAGTAAAGGGATTGTCTCTTCATGTGGATAGAATAATGCAAGGGGCAAGAAGAGGGATACAAATCGAGTCCCTGTAGGATGGAGAAAAATCTCCTCTGTTCTCAATGCGTCGACCTCGGGTCCACTGCGACTGTGTATACAATAGTGGTGACCTACATAATTATCGCACGTTCTCGTAAAATGGGTTTTACTGGCAATTTCGCCCTTCATCGCGCGTCTTCAGAATGTTACGAATAGCAATATTGAATTTATGTTTAAATAAAGATCAGGTTCGAAGTATCGTCATGGAGATAAGGCTGTAGACGGTATACAAGACCGGAGGAGAAAGCTATTGCCCTCTAGGGAATTCCTTTGCCAGACAGACTTAAATGCCCTCAGTCGCTGAGATATTAAAGAAAGAAGAGGACTTAATGAACGAAGGGGAGGAACGAAAGCAGCGGTGGAAAACGTAAAGCATGGGACATGCAATATGATTATACCGTCTGATAATGTAGTCTATGTGAAGCAAACTTTGCAAAAGAAAAAGTTTACAGTTTATTTTTGCTGGAATGTTGGGGCTGGATTTTTGTCCTGTTCATTCCCCCTGGTTATCTGTAGACAGTAAGAATGTCTGGATTTGCGTGCGTTGTTAAACTGTATGAAAGATAGCCTATGTTTTGCTACGTCAACGACCGTGCATGAATATTGCGCTTACTTTTTTTTAGAGTGAGCCTTTTGTTGTCAACGTACAGATCGAAGGAAATGTAGACTCGTTATATGTAAAGTAAGTGCGACTAGTTCGTACATATACTATTATTTTTACCAAGTTCTCAAGTTCACATTATATCCTACTGGTCGATACAGCAAACATGCGTATAAGATTGAAGGTGCTGTTGTTGCCCGGTTACGTGGAGTTCGCCGCAATAGCTAGCGCTACCAACGATCACATAATAGTACATTATGCAACGAGCCTATAATGGTAGTAATTAAGACGCTCGTATGAAAATTATAGAACTCGCTTGCGCTCGTATGAAAATTATGAAACTTGCTTGCGCTCGTTTCATAAACATACTCGCGTCTTAGTTACTACCATTATAGGCAAGTTTCATACGACTTTTTATGCTCGACCATATTTCTAACTTGAAATTATTCATAAGTATTCATGTTATTCTTATCTGACTGGGGCGCGGAACTGACCTTGTGCAATACCTCGTAAATTGTGAGATGTGCGCAGACGCGAAAGTATTGATTTTTTCCGAGAAACCAATGTCATTGACCTTGATATAATCTAGAGAGTAAAATAAACATTAATCTTGATCTTATAACCTTGAAATTGATTTAGACATTGAAAAACGAGATGACAAATTGAATTTATTTGAATATTATTTACAATTAACGCTAATTATTATAGTAACAGAACATACCCTTCTGCCACAGTATTGGATTTCCAGCCTCTGTGACGTTTCGCTAGTTGTCTTTCGATTGCATATCCGAGAATAATCGATACTTGCGCTTTCATATTGCTACAATGGTGTTTTCTGATTGGTGGAACACCTGAACTTTAATGAATAGGTGTACTTTGATGAGGTCCATTAAAGGGCTGCTACCAGGTGTATAATTACTACATTTCGGCATGGTCGAGCATAAAGAACATTCCTAAACTTTACAGACTACTGCCATCAGTCAGTCAGAAAGCAGCGGTGAAGGAGGGTATTCCTGTGTAACGTGAGCTAAAATCTCTTCTGACCATCGACCCGTTTTAAACAACCAGGCTATGCTTATTGTTTATAATGTCGTAAAATATTGTGACATGGGGAAAAAGAATCCTTTAAAGCAAGTCATAAACCGTTTATTGTAGCTGGTAATCACAAAATTATAAAATAAATTTGTTGTGTTTGGAAAATTAATAGTACATTATGCAGCGGGCCTATAATGATAGTAATTAAGACGCAAGTATGTTTGTTTATGAAACGAGCGCAAGCGAGTTTCATAATTTTCATTCGAGCGTCTTAATTATCATTATAGGCAAATTTCATACGACTTTTTATGGTCGACCATATCTCTAACTTTAAATTATTCAGAAGGATACATTTTATTTGTATCTGACAGAAGATTGGAAGTGACCTTGTTCATAGCTCTTGAATTGTGAGATGTGCGCAGACGCGAAAGTATTGATTTTTTCCGAGGAACAATGTCATTGACCTTGATGTAATGCAGAGAATATATAACCTGGAAATTGATTTAGAATTGAAAAACGAGATGACAAATTGAATTTATTTGAATATTATTTACAATTAACGCTAATTATTATAGTAACAGAACATAACCTTCTGCGACAGTATTGGATTTCCAGCCTCCGTGACGTTTCCCTCGTCTTTCGATTGCATATCCGAGAATAATCGAAAACCTGAACTTTAATGAATAGGTGTACTTTAATGACATGCATTAAAGGACTTCTACCAGGTGTATAATTAGTACATTTCGGCATGGTCGAGCATAAAATATTATTTGCAACAATCCTCCACTATCATGATTTACAAATCATTATATTTAGCGATCTTTCTCCAATGTTGGTAACCATGGGCAGCAACGAGTTGTATATCAAGACGTATGACGTCACGCGTTACGATTCCGCCTATCGCCGATAACACGTGTTCGTTGTGTCGAGCAGTATATGTTGAGTTGTCCTCCTTAAATTTAGCAACAAACATTAAGACTGGTTCGTACGTACGTGTTAAGTTGTACTGTAGCTTAACGAAAATTTGAGGTTAGGTCATACATGTTTGGTTGCTTTTCTTAACACAGAAAACAATAATTCAAATGTTATTTGTATATAATGTTATATATCTTTGTTGAACACAGTAACAAAAATTTTAGACTACTTGACAGATACATGTTGTCTTTATTAAACATGGTAACAAAAATTCTACACTTGCATGTACATACATCTTATGATTTGAATAATTTCAAGGGAAAAATTGTTCCGGGGCCGGGTATCGATCCCGGGACCTCTGGTTGAACGTACCAGCGCTCTGCCAACTGATACGTTGGTACGTTCAACCAGAGGTCCCGGGATCGATACCCGGCCCCTGAACATTTTTCCCCTTGAAATTCTTCAAATCTGCTTTACAGGGAGCATTATCTGAAAGACTAGATTTGCATAATCTTATGATTTTGTCCTTGCACTGACAAACAAATTATTTTAATAGCAGTTTGTACAGCACATGCAGTACAGGGTGCATCAGACGGTAATGTCAATCGTTAAGGGCGTGATAGAGGATCTGATTGGCTGCAAAAAATATTAATACCATTTGCCGAATTTGTCCCCTTTTCCGAGTTGGTGATGGTAAACGTTCCTCAGATTGTAGTTCTCCATGGATCTGACCTGCCCTGAAATTAAAGATATTTTAGTAAAACTGTTCAAACGGGGAAAAACTTCTGCAGAGATCGCAGAATCAGTACAAAGAAGTCGAACAACAATGTTAAACATCGTTAAACGATACAAGAAGTTCAAGACGGTGCAGAATGAATCCAGAATTGGCAAACCATCGGAGCTAAGCTAAGCCCAAGGGAACAGAGGAAAATAGAGCATCAAGTAAAGAAAACTCCAATGATTTCTGCAGTGGAGATTATAGCACAGCTGAAGGAAGATGTAGGTATGAAGGTTAATGTTAGAACTGTTCGTAGGGTTCTGAATAAGACTGGGTACATCGCTAGATTTCCCAGACGAAAATAATTTGTTTCTAAGGTGAATCAAAAGAAACGCTTATGCTTTCATCAACCACAAAACTTTATCCCAAAAGTTTTGTTTATGTACTCATCTGCAAACTTACAACGTTCTCTGTTCCAATATTTATGTCCGTGCCTGTATGTTGTCTTTGCTACACACAGTATGAAAGGTTTGAAACTATGAAACTAGTTCGTACATATTGTGCATGATGCTTTTATTAGTGACTTTTGAGGCAAGTTCCTACATTTAATAGGCCTACACGTCGCTTTAAACACAGCAACAACATTTAAAACTAATTCACACATGAATGTCATCTTTGCTGAACACATCAACAAACATTTGAGACTACATGGCGGCCCTTTTTAACACATCTCTTTTCACAATCCAGTCCAGTTTGCTAAACCCAACACCCGATACAAAAACAGAAATTAAAGACATCCGCACGAGTATTGACCAATATTTTATAACCTCGAACAGAAGGATGGGGAAATCGCTCAAAGCAGAAATAAATAGAGTGGACTTAAAAAGCAAAACAGGCAGGCATCGGAACAAATTGGCGACGCGGATGAATGACTCCGAAGGCATTATTACAGTCTATTACTGCCAGAGTTCTGACCGCCAGTGAAGCCTATTGTGTATCGATTCCATCCAGCACATGACCCTAAACCACACTCACGTGCTGATCGTTATCATAATCCGACTACTTACTTCATATGTGAAACATTTGTGGCACTTCCTGATTGGCCAAACAAAAGTAATGCACTTGGGAGTATTTTGTAACCAGTACTGAAGGGTGTAGTTCACTCCGAATATCGAACCGCATTGAAAACAATAACAGTTTTAGGAACAAAGTTGCTGTTGTATTTACATTGCGTGGTATTCATACATCGCTTCACAGCTAGAATATGGAAAATTCAAAAGAATCTTAATAGTACTATACAAAGTCTTAATTATAGTCACAGTCTATTATTCGGTTGAGAAGCTTTTGTCATCCAGTCTGCTGTCAAAAAATCTGAAAGTTAGAATTTATAAAACAGTTACATTACCGGTTGTTCTGTATGGTTGTGAAACTTGGACTCTCACTTTGAGAGAGGAACAGAGATTAAGTGTGTTTGAAAATAAGGTTCTTAGGAAAATATTTGAGGCTAAGAGGGATGAAGTTACAGGAGAATGGAGAAAGTTACACCGCAGAACTTCACGCATTGTATTCTTCACCTGACATAATTAGGAACATTAAATCCAGACGTTTATAAGCTGCACTTTGGATACAGAATACAACCTCCAAAGTGCAGCTTATAAACTGAGTCAAATAACCAAAGGCTATAATTTAAAAATATCACACACTAAAACAAAAACAATGGCTTTCATAGGGACCCAGCATAAAAGGTCGAAAATAGTTATTGACTCCAAAATTATTGAGCAAGTTAGTAATTTTAAATATTTAGGATGCAACATTTCTTATGTGGAAAAAAGAGATATGGAAGAAAAGATGCATAGATTTCAAGGTATATGTGGAACAATTAGACGGAGCTTAGGAAAAAGAACAACGAAAGAAACACAGTTAAAACTCTACAAAACAGTAGCCCTTCCAGTACTACTTTACGGAGCAGAGACTTGGACCTTAACAGAAAGAGACAAAAGACGACTAGAAGCCTCAGAAATGAAATTCCTAAGATCAGTGGCGGGATATTCTTTATTACAACACAAGAGGAATGAAGATATCAGAAAAGAATTAGGGATAGAGGGAATAACACAAAAGTTAACAAATCACCGAAATAGGTGGATGGAACATCTAGAAAGGATGGAGGATCACCGAATCCCCAAGAAAGCTTTCCAGTATGCTCCAAGAGGAAGAAGAAATGTTGGTCGTCCTAGGTTTCGTTGGAGAGAACAATTCTAATGGGGACGGAACGGGCCTACCGGCTCAACCCGTGATGTTGATGATGAAATCCAGACGTTTGAGATGGGCAGGGCATGTAGCACGTTTTGGCGAATCCAGAAATGCATATAGAGTGTTAGTTGGGAGGCCGGAAGGGAAAAATACCTTTGGGGAGGCCGAGACGTAGATGGGAAGATAATATTAAAATGGATTTGAGGGAGATGGAATATGATGATAGAGAGTGGATTAATCTTGCACAGGATAGGGACCTATGGCGGGCTTATGTGAGGGCGGCAATGAAAGTTCGGGTTTCATAAAAGCCAGTAAGTAAGTCTAGTTGAAATATATACAGAAGAGTTTTACAATATACTAGCACAACACAAGGAGTTAGTATCGATACTTAATACAAGACAGAAATATTCCTTATGCAAGGGAGTTAAGTTTCATGACAGGTCTGTCAGTACGATCGTGAATTTCATTTTTGGTGAACATTTGACTGGAAAAGATATCTCATGATTTGGTGCACAACAGCGAGTGTTTATTTATGATTCCTTTCCTACTAAGTGCAATGAAATGTTTGCGGAGAATTTTCTAATTAGTTGTTAAAGTTCCTAGTTGTTCTTAGAGTGCATGCATGAACTTAATAGAAAATTGAGCGATACTGAAATTTACAATAGAAAAAGCGTAGAGGAATTTTCATGTTTTGACCTTGAAAATACTAGACGATACAACATCTCACGTAAAATGACTTTAATTATAGCTACACTCCGTTTCTGAAATCTGTGGAGCAAATCGACGCATTTGGATGGAGCCTATGACAAGTAAATGGGCGGAGTCTATCAGTGCGGGAGTGTATTGCAGGCTGCATTGGCTCACAGCCGCTAAGGGGTAAGATGCGCGTGACTGAAGGTAATAGGTAGGGGTGGAATTTTGGACGCTCGTCTTCAAACAATGCTTTCCCCCAAAGCGGTCATTGGACTGGCCCCCTCCACTTGCGCAAAGGACTTGTTTCGGTTCATATACTCCACAGATTCCAGAAACGGAGTATATGTATTCTATTATTTTTTATATGAAGGTGGTAATAACAGGTGATGGTCCAAGAAATCCTTTTGGTTAAATTTTTCGGGCCAAATGCCAGAAATCGGTAGCGCAGCTCTGATCAGTAAATGCCCTGCTTAATAACAAGATTATAAATCTGGCGCACTGTATAATTAAATTGCATAACATGTACTACGTTTACACCCATTAATAACATAGTTTGACTACTACTGGGAATAATAAGTCGCTGTATATTGAGCTTTCCAATCAGCAATCAGCAGTGAAGGTCACGTAACGTTGTTGACATGTGGCTTCCATAGCTTTGTTGCCAGTTTTCATTCTCCGTGACGAACGAGAGAGACAGAAGGGCTTTTCACTTAGGTTGGCGCTTTGTCTATCTGCGGAGAGTACTATGAGGCATTGTCCGTGACAATGAGGAAGCCGGCAGGTATGTTTGGCAGTAGTCTGTCCCTAAACCATGTGACATACCAGCGTGCATCAATCTCTTCATGATAATCAGGAGTCTCATTAGACTGAAATGCCCATAACGCCCCTTCCACAAAGCAAGCGTTTGTCGAACTAACATGACAGACAATAACACGTTCTCCCCCTTACTACAGAGTGCCTCAGCATTCCAGAAACCGTCACCAATATTCTCAGAATTAGGCCTATCTGTTGTTATTCTTTTCGCTGTAGACAAGAGATCCCAGAGTTTCAGCCGAATGTTGAATTATCTGTGAAACAGTAACCGGGATCTTCAATTCCTTCTTTCCTCCTCAGAATATTTTCTTAGGTTAATGACTGAGGAACAGGTCGCTTCTCTCAGCACTATTCACGAGTTGCGTGCGACCTGTTACAGTGGACGCAAAATATCCCCGAGCCTAGACTACGTCACACAGAAAGGAGAGCGAGATAAATGTTAACAAACAAATGATTCTGTAATGCGGATTGTTACGCGTGTATGTTAAAACTGAAAACATCGACTATTCACCGTTGTGTTGCTTTTTTATCCCAGTGAATTACATGAGTCTTACAGAGACGGTGCAGTGTGAAGGATTTGTTTTCATACATCCGTCCCTTTCTCCGGCAAGTCCACTTCCAAAAATCGAAATCGTTATAGTAACGGTAGTCAGGCTCGGAGATATTCTGTGGCCACTGCAAATTTTGACACACAAATGACTAGAAATTCTCAGTTTGGCAACGATGTCGCTGTACAGGCAAGCAGTGGATGTTTGGAGAATGTAAAAAAGCTGTTCCCACCCTGTATGGACTACGTAACTGGAATCTAATTAATTAATTTTATTTTCCTCCCACTTAAATGGTTAACGTCGGCAACTCTTTGATACTGAAGCTATGCACTCGCTATATTCTATATTCTGCCAGGAATTATTCCCGGAACAGACGATAAGGGGTGGTCCTCCATCTTGGAGGTTGGACGAAGAGGTAACAACTCTGATTGTCAAAAAGAGCTTGTTACGAAACCTAAACATAAACCTCGTAATGGGACTGATTCTTTGGCGCGAACACAGCAAAGAGTTCAGAATTGATCGGGTTACATCAGCTGCTTGTTTACGCGGATGACTTGAATATGTTAGGAGGAAATTCACAAACGATTAGGGAAAACACGAGCATTTTACTTGACGCAAGTATTGAGATAGGTTTGAAAGTAAATCCAGAAAAGACAAAGTAGCCTATATGATTACGTCTTGTCACCAGAACATAGTACGAAATGTAAATATAAAAATTGGAAATTTATCGTTTGAAGAGGTGGAAAAATTCAAATATCTCGGAGCAACAGTAACAAATATAAATTATACTCGAAAGGAAATTAAACGCAGAATAAATATTGGAAATGCCTGGTATTATTCGGTTGAGAAGCTTTTGTCATCCAGTCTACTTTAAAAAAAAAACTGAAAGATAGAATTTATAAAACATTTATATTACTGGTTGTTCTGTATGGTTGTCAAACTTGGACTCTCACTTTGAGGGAGAAACAGAGGTTTAGGGTGTTCGAGAATAGAATGCTTAGGAAATGTTTGGGACTAAGAGGGATGAAGTTACAGGAGAATGGAGAAAGTTACACAACGCAGAACTACACGCATTGTATTCTTCACCTGACATAATTATGAACATTAAATCAACACGTATGGGCAGGACATGTAGCACGTATGAGTGAATCCAGAAATGCATATAGAGTATTAGTTCGGAGACCTGAGGAAAAAAAAAGACCTTTGGGGAGGCTGAGACTTAGATGGAAGGATAATATTAAAATGGATTTGAGAGAGGTGGGATTTGATGGTAGGGACTGGATTAATCTTGCTCAGGATAGGGACCGATGGCGGGCTTATGTCAGGACGGCAATGAACCTCCGAGTTCAATATGTACTATATGTATTGAGTTCTAGAAGACTTAGAAATCTACAGGCAGGAAATGGAGTCCCACAATTGTCAAGTATCATCCTAACGCAAAAAACGTACTGTGACAAAATCGCTATTATCTGTCACAGCGATTTTTCCGGAGTTGTCACAGTTCGGAGCTGTAAGCAAAACGCTGACACTCACCTCTAATTCATTGCACAGCTTCTCTGCTGCCGTGGTTAGAGATTCTGCATTGGAATTACTCTAGCATCATTCCAGACTGTAGTAGGCTGATAATTTGTGAAAGCGACTGAATTCCGCTAGAGCCGCAGAACTGGCCTTCTAGAAAAATACTGCTCTCGCATCATAACGTGCGTCTGTATCAAAGAGTTATCTGATGTGTACAGTTATTGTGGTTGTTGATTTATTACTCGTATCGGAGATGCTGTGTTGCGATATTGGGCGGAGAAGAGAAGGAAGGGTTTGGTTTGTCGATAGCATCCTGGTCTGAATGTATAGTCAGTGAAACCGGTTACCTTGGTTACAGGTTACAATGAAATTTCTGATCCTACCTGTTTTGAATTTTTTTTCCTTTCTTCTCTTGTACATCATATATAAAAAGCGGACCCTATAAAAGGAATGGCGTACACCTGTGAGTTATTTGTTTCATAACTCTTGTTTTCAAGCGTTCCTTTACATTAAAAAATTCAGTTTGAGAGAAAAAAAAGTATGTTTCATACGGCATTTGAGGAACCTGGCATTGAAATTTCTTCTTCTCTTTCTAAAATAATGGACTGAACTTTTCCGGCACCTATGGTTTTCTTTTGTTTGACCAAGTCTCTGGTTGCCTTTAGTGTACGAGTACAGAATATCTTCGATAAATTGATCTCTAGTCATGAATTGAGTACCTCCGTGACCTATACAGTAGTTAAATAACCAATAACTCATGTAAAATATTACAGATTCTAGAGCGATTGGAATTTTTTTTGATACTCTATTTGAAAACTATTTCAAAGGAGAGAATGTGAAATGTAATACCTTCTTTTTTTCATTTCATTTCATTTATTATATTCCATAGATCTTACATTAGCAATGAAGCTTTAAGATGTGGAATAAGTCAAAATTCTACAAGATTACAATTAGAATTACAATTTTTACATTTTTTTGTACAATTTTTACAATATTTTACAATTTTCTACAATTTTTTTTACAATTTTCTACAATATTTTGGCGAGATGTAGTGAGATAACGTGAGACCCGAGGATTCGCCAAAAGATGAAAAGCTTATATATCATAATTTTTCCTTCAAAAGTTCTTGTTTCTTTTAAGTCGGTTATTCTCTTTAAATTGTTTATATTACGACGCTTTATCAACTACTAGTACGGTTATCTACCGTCTGAGTGAGATGAAGGTGATAATGCCAGCGAAATGAGATCAGGGTCCAGTGCCGAAAGTTACCCAGCATTTGCTCATAATGGGTTGAGGAAAAAACCCGGAAAAACCTCAACCAGATAACTTGTCCCAACCAGAATTTGAACCCGGGTCCGCTCGTTCCACAGTAAGACATGCTAACTGTTACTGCAAAGCAGTGGACAAGTCGTTTATTTAACGATACTTTATCGAAAACATGGTTATTTAGCGTCGTTGGAATTGATGATGGCCAGATGATATTTTGCATTGCGAATTCGAGGATTCTCCGTGGAACCTACGTCCGAGCGAAGCTCTAGATCAGCAGACAAACGAGTCTACCACCTGACTTATGCCAATGAATAAAATTTATTGTTATTTAACAAGATTTCGTATCGCTAAAGCCTTTGGAACAGCTGTTTTGTTCTCAGTTTTAACTATTTCAGCTAAATGCTGGAAGACACTTTATGTAAGGTAATATGTGTTTACTTCTTCTATTTGCATTTGGTGGTCTGCCAGTCTTGTATAGCTCCTTACGTCACGCAGAAGTTTCATTGCCGTCAGCTGGATATTTCAAAGTTTTCTTAACACAAGCTTCACTACATGCATAAACTAACCAAGCAGAATTAAATCAACAAATTTCTATTGCATTATGTCATGCGTTTTTACAAGACATTAACATCCTTATGATATTGTAATGGGACCCGAGTTTCATATTTGGAGTTGGTGGACTCACATGGGAAAATAACACATTTTTATATGGTCTTTTACTTTCTTTTTTAACCGAGTTGGGAGTTGAGTTTTCTGTTTGGAAGTTTGTTGTTGGAGAACTTGGAAACCTTCTCTGGAGATTTGACTTTTGCTATTTGCTACAGCTTCTACTTCGCTTAAAAGGAAAAGTTTTAATATGATTTTTACATCGTTTTATTCGTCATAATCACAACCTCGTGATGATCAAATTATCATGAGCGGCCATCGTCTCTTTCCTCGAGCAATCAATCATTACTAAAATGTGAATTTCTCGAATGTTCTCATCGCGGTGGCATTTAGCTAGACGTCGCAAACAATTGCTGCAGGGCAGAGCGAGAGACTTTCTTATTTCTCGTAACTACGAGCATAAGTCATTAAAATTTGTGATGGTCATCATGACATGGCCTTTAGGCCTGCGCTTCCTCATACATCACGTCGGTGGGATGAGTGGGAAAGATTAAATGTGCAAAATTGTAGAAAGTAATTCTTAGATTGATACGTGAATCATGCAAGTCGTCGGACTTCTTAAGGAGAGAAGATAGTAAAATTTGTTGTTTTTCCTAATTGATATACAGTTTTAATTTTCTGTATGTAGAAATTTCATTGCTGCAACAACTTCAAATCGAGATTGGTTTTTGAAAAAAAAAATGGAGCCCAAATTTTGAAAGAAATGTCAGCAAGCATTTACTGTATTCACTAAAATGTATATATATATATATATATATATATATATATATATATATATATATATATGTATATATATATATATATATATATATATATATATATATATATATTAGCTATAAAATACATTCAACATTTCTGTGACATTTTATTCATAAAAGCACTTCTTGGAGATGTCTTGGGGCTGATCCGGAATTGAGCTTGGGCGTGGGTTCGATTCCCACTTGGGCTGATTACGTGGTTGGATTTTTCCGAGATTTTTCCCAGTCAGGTAATCTATGGCCAATCCTCTGCCTCATCTCGCTGTTGCCAATTCCATGGACGCTAAATAACCCAGTAGTTGATATAGCGTCGTTAAATAACAAAGTAAAAAATAAGCCATTACGTCTTAAGAATGAATTTTAGGGGAAGTTTTATAGAAATAGGGAGGCAACAAAATAAATTTCTGTTCCAAAGAAAAATTTCTTAATAGTCTAAGAAATGTGTTTCCCAAATATCACGCATGTAGCATTAATAGTTCCGAAGATATGTAACTGTTTGTATGGAATAAGACGAAGACCATGGTCATAGGAAGAAAAGTAAAGAAGGTAAAATTGCGAATTCTAAATGAGGCAGTAGAGCAAGTGGACAGCTTCAAATACTGTACTCCAACCAAGGGAAAGTCAGTGGAATGAGACGCAGCGGGGCAATGCTGTGAATGAATGTTGATGTCATAAGATGTTATAAGGTCACACACGTGGGTACACGCATCTCCATTGGCTAACTCTCACAGCACAAACGATGACACTGATACACACATACTTATACTACCCAAGTTACAAAATTAGATCACGGTTAATTTCCTGGTCTTTTAATCCCTCCATACAGGAAATAACATATGCAGGAGAGCGCATGTCTTTTACACTGGCGTTATAACGGTAATATTATTTATCTACTTCGCTCCAATAGATGACGCAATAGTAAACACATTCCCTTCACGGTTAATCTCCTGTTTGGAGAACAGTGCTTGAGGCACGCTACTATAAGCAGTAACATGAGCTGTCGCCAAGAAGTCGAAAGGGGAATAACAGTGGCAAAATAAGCTTTTAATAGAAAAAGGAACATCTTCTGCGGACCTCTGGATAAAAAAACTAAGGAAGAGACTAGTGAAGTGCTTTGTGTATGAGGCAGAAACTTGGACATTACGACGAAGTGAAGAGAGGCGAATAGAAGCATTTGAAATGTGAATATGGAGAAGGTTGGAGCGTGTGAAATGGACAGACAAAATAAGAAACGAAGCTGTGTTAGAAAGAGTGGATGAAGAAAGAATGATGATGAAACTGGTCAGAAAGAGGAAAAGGAATTAGCTTGGGTCACTGGTTGAGAAGAAACTGCCTTCTGAAGGATGCACTGGAAGGAATGGTGAACGGGAGAAGAGTTCGTGGCAGAAGAAGATATCAGATGATAGACGACATTAAGATATGTGGATCATATGAGGAGAAAAAGAGGAAGGCAGATAATAAGAAAGATTGGAGAATGGTGGGTTTCCAGTGAAAAGCCTGCCCTTGGACAGAACATTATGAATGAATGAATGAATGAATGAATGAATGAATGTATGGAATAATGCAAACAATTAAAGTTACGGGTAATTACAATCAAATTTAGTGTCATTTAAAAACCGGTCCACCACAGCTTTAAAATGTCGTTTACAGCAGCCGACAAGACCATAAATAATGCGCATGGAATTTTATATATTGTATTTTCACGTATCAAAGAGTATTTTAAAGGTGAAAACATTAAAAAAAAAAAAAAAAAAAAAAGTAAGTCTATGTCTCCATGTTAATTTGAAGCATCATTACACTCATTTTGTCAGGTACCCAGCTTTGAAGTCGTTTACTATTCCTGCAATAAAAGAATAATGCGATTAAAATAGTAGAGGAAACCAATTTCACTTTTAGCTTCTTTGTTCACCACAATTCCTAGGAATCGAACCCCGAACCACGTAAGGGTGAGACGCGAGCCGGCCGAGTTACTGTTTGACCACAATAGCCAATAGCTATTAGAGCCTTCACGTCAAAGTAATAATCAAAGCCGTGATCACGCTTTCAAGTTGTAAACCCCGTAAGGCGGAGTCGACGTTGTATTTAAGACATGGCGTAATTAAAGTGGATGTAGCAGCGCGCAAAGTTCCCCAGATGCATGAAGAATTCACTGCGGCGGCCGTTAAATCGGCTCTTGAATGTCGAAGTTTGTGAAGGGTACATAAATAACAGAGAACTCGCAGCGCCGCAAGTGCCACTCTTGAATGCTGAACCGCCGTGTGACCTGCCAGATGCGGTGTGCGTTGCCAGCATTTCGAGTTACATCATATTCTGCACAAGGGCTGACCAACGGTATATTCTCTCTGGCGCCATACAGCATCCGTTAGCTGAATCTACAAACTTCATCTTTCTTATTGTCCAGCAGAACAAAAGACAGTCTGCAGTGTAATCAGAACCTGTTCTCTTTTATTCTCTTCTCTCAGAACTATTATCTTACCGCCGTGTCGTCCCACTTGGAAAATATATTCTTGGCTACACAACCTTTTTCTTTCGTTCAAACGAAAGTTAATGAACTGGCAATGTGTCGTGTAAGTACAGTCAGCACGAAAGAAAGGAAAAATTGAGCAAGCAAGTTGTAGCTGAAAATATTCCTCAAGTCCTTTCCTATCAAGCTGAGTTCACATGTAACCATGTAATACGTATTTCTATACGATAATAAACTTTATGCTCGACCATGCCGAAATGTATTAATTATACACCTGGTAGCACCCCTTTAATGGACCTCATTAAAGTACATCTATTCATTTAAGTTCAGGTGTTCCACCAATCAGAAAATACCATTGTAGCAATATGAAAGCGCAAGTATCGATTATTCCCGGATATGCAATCGAAAGACAACTAGTTCTGTTACTATAATAATTAGCGTTAATTGTAAATAATATTCAAATACATTCAATTTGTCATCTCGTTTTTCAATGTGTAATTCAATTTCAAGGTTATATCAAGATTAAAGTTTATTTTACTCTCTAGATTATATCAAGGTCAATGTCGACATTCGTTTCTCGGAAAAAATCAATACTTTCACGTCAGCACACATCTCACAATTTACGAGGTATTGCACAAGGTCAGTTCCGCTCCTCAGTCAGATAAGAATAACATGAATACTTATGAATAATTTCAAGTTAGAAATATGGTCGAGCATAAAAAGTCGTATGAAACGTGACTATAATGGTAATTAAGACGCTCGTATGAAAATTATGAAACTCGCTTGCGCTCGTTTCATAAACATACTCGCGTCTTAATTAGTACCATTATAGGCTCGTTGCATAATGTACCAGTACTGTTATTCGAGTTGTAGCAATGCGTAGGCCTATCGGTTATCTAGTGTATTTCTTCAATATTTAAGCACAGATTGTGTACCGAATGGAATGGAATGGAATGGAATGGAATTTAACTGAGGAAGGGCACGGATGGCCCTGCACTGCGATCTATTAAGATCTTTTGCGCTAACCCTCGATATGGAATGAGTTGCGTGCCACAGATTCCCTACGCGCACCGCCCTACCAACATCACTCCCTTTAAGGTATATGTACGTGAACGACCACAAATGTTGTCAGAAAATGCAGGCTCTAAATTTCTAAAATTTTATCAGAAAATGAACTCACAATTGAACAAAAATTACAAGGTACAACAACAAGACTTATTACAACTTAAATATCTGATAAAAGTATAAAAGAGATTACTAATAATATTTTTCAAACCAGTTTTATCAAAGTATAAAAAAAATTCTGCAGTTTCAGTATATGGTAACCATAACATTGTTGTGGTCTCTATGACACCTTTAATATTTTTCCTGCATGTAATAAACACTTATTTCTGAAAAGTAGACTACTCTCAGACATGTAGAGTTGTTTATTTTAATACAATTAATTTTTTTATTTGTCCTATATAAAATATATTAAAATTTACATAATGTTTTGTGACATAATTGTTCAATTTTTGAAAGAAATGGGCATAAATGCACGTTTAATCAGTGTACAACATTTCAGAATTCTATTTCTAATGGTTGTGGAGTTATGAAATAATATGTGTGAAAATTTTCAAATTTTGGAAAATTTAATTTAAAGTAAAAAGTGAATTGTAAAAAAATATTATTAGTAACATTTTTTATAGTTTTATCAGATATTTAAGTTCTAGTAACCTTTTTTTTATACTTTTATAAGATATTTAAGTTCTAATAGGTCTTGTTGTGGTACCTTGTAATTTTGTCCAATTGTGAGTTAATTTCCTTAGAAAATTTTAGAAATTTAGATCCTGCATTTTCTGATAATATTTGTGGTCGTTCACGTACATATACCCTTAAAGACCGGTCCCTACAGCCGACAGAATCCATATACCATTCCTGCTTCGGCAAATTCCCCCAAGGCCCCCCTGTTGGTCCGAGGCGAAACTCCTCGCCCGAGTAGGTCAGCCTCGGGCGCCATTGCAGAAGCCATCCAACATCGCTGAACTACAATCCACGCAGGCCGATCGAGAGAGTCAGCAGCTTCGGGAGGCCGCCGGTAGAGTGATCTGAAAAACCAGAAACGGGATAATAAGGAAAGGATGACGAGGGGGGAAAGAAAGTGGCGAAGATGAGTGGCGTTCCAATCGCCTGATAAAGTTACCTGGTATTCATCCATAGAAGTCAGTGTACGAGAATAGGGATATCTTATGCGAAGTTTTACCGTCAGATGGCAGGAGCGTTCCATGCGGTGCAACATGTTGTAGGGCTATGTTTTGTCATATGCTACAGTTGATTACGTTTTCCCGCTTGTTGGATTTCTGTGCGTGTCAGAATTATATTTACAGTTATTTTGTATAACCTAGTATAACTTAATATAATTCAATATTTTCTTACCTCATAATTTAATTTAATTTACAATAAATAATAACGTAAACCTGTATAATATTGAGCGATTCCCCGAGATGGGTGGGGAAATCTGCAGTATGCAGAATATAAATACGAGTAAATGAACCTAAACGAGAACTTTGAGAACAATATGCACGAATAAAAGAATAGGAAATATGTCGAAAGTGAATATTGCCCTCTTTAATAATTAGTGTTTAAGAACCGTACGCTAAAAACAGGATATGCAGCCACCAATGTGTTTTTTTTTATAGGGAAGATACTATCGAGATTAAATTCCTTGTATTTTTTCTGTAGTTGCAGAAAGAGCAAATGCAATTTTGAATAGGATGATATAACATGATCGCAATAGTATCACGATTAGTAATGCGTTTTGTAGGTTAAGGACATGCAATTTTGAATACTATGTGGGATGATTTTGAAAATTTGGACTTAAAATATGGCTTTAATAATTAGGGTACAGTACATTAAAAACACTATTCACGAAATGGATTTCACTAGTGATCGTCCTGGATAATAAACATTCCAGTTTATCGAGAGTTTACTGCAGGCGTAAAATTCGGAGACTCCTACAACTACTGCATATAATCTAAGCTAACATAGCTCGCTTTCGAGGTTGCATATGTTTTTATTAATTTTTCCTTTTCCTCTTCCAAAATGAAACTATAGTCAACAATTCCTTATTTGAAGTAGTTACTTTTATTTAACAGCTAGCACTTTCGAGGCCCAATTTTATTACTTATATTTTTTAAGGTTTAAAGCATATAACGAAAAACAAATGCACACGCAAAGCGCATCCCTCATAGTACACGTGCGCTATCTGTTGGTGCTAGTTCAGGATATCCCTATGAGAAATGAAAGAAGAAGCAAGGAAAAGAAGAGGTGAATCATGTTTAAAAAAGCTGAAGACAAGAGGAAATAAAAGTAAGAGACCTTCGCTGCACTTCACTATCGCTGTAATAGGAGGGCAAGAACTGGTAAAGTGTACGAAGTCGTTGGAAATCGTCCCGAGGCTCAATAAGCAATGGTTTCTGTCGATAATCGCTGCCTACTTAGAAATGCGTAGTTATCCGGTTTGTCCTTAAATCTGCAGCCTTGTGAGCGGTTCACTGACACGGACGAGGTTTCTTGGTGAAGGCCTTGGTGCAGCTGAGTGCAGGCGATGCCGATGGGATCGGAGCATGATGGCTACCATTCATGCATGACGGCGTGAGCTGATGATGCGAGAGATTAACTGTACGGTATCTGAAAATAACCAGATCGTTATTCGCAATACCAAGGTAACGCGTAATTGGATCTGTGCGCTCGACTTGTAATTGACAAATCGGATTATCCTGAAGCTAGAACAGTTTTATGAAACGGGCATCGTTAATTCCTCTTAAACACCTTAACATCCCATATTTTATTTTCCTCGTACCATTGTAGCTGTCACTTGTCAGGTTCAACTTAGGGGAACATGGTCTTGATTCCCGGGAAATTCTTAGAGGTAATTTTAGTGGAAATATTGATAGTAACTATATACAGTAGAGCGTCGATTATCCGAAACAATTGGGGACGAGGGGTGCTCGAATAATTGATTTTTCGGATAACCGATCATTTACGAAAACAAATTGTACCGGTGTCATAGGAGCAGTATGAAACAAAGAAACACTGATATTAAACATAAAACTTTACACACAGTATATATTTTGTATCACACGTCTTACAAATAACACAGAAAACTGACTAGCCTAGTTTAACAAGTGCAAAACGGCATTAAAGTAGGCCTACAGTTTAGGAAAGAGGTCGAAACCTTCTGAGACTCGTTTTTTGCCGTTAAATCTCGCAAACAGCACTAGCGAAACTTCTACATGGCGCGCGCGCAAATTCAAATTTGCCGAATGGAACGCTTTCGGTTAACCGATGTTTCGATTGATCGGTATTCGGATAATCGATGCTCTACTGTATATGTATATATATATATATATATATATATATATATATAGTATTTATATAGCAGATTTTTCTCGTTTACGAATGATCTAGTCGGCCTGGGTAGAACAGTCGGTATAGCGCTGGCCTTCTGTGATCGAGGTTGCGGGTTCGATCTCGGCCCAGGTCGATGGCATTTACTGTAAGTGTGCTTAAATGCGACAGGCTCATGTCAGTAGATTTACTGGCATGTAAAAGAACTCATGCGGGACAAAGTTCCGGCACACCGGCGACTCTGATATAACCTCGGCAGTTGCGAATGTCATTAAATAAACCATAATGTAATTTTAATTTTTTTTTACGAATGGTGTCTATCAGTGAATAAAGTATCTACCCTCACTGTCAAACTCTGACAATTGAAAGGTTCAGAGCCATAGTGGGCCAAGCGCCATTTATTAAAAATTAGAAAGTAAGGGTTAAAGTTAAGTGAATACCATACTTTAATTAAAATTGACATATCATTTAGTTTTAATGTGTATACTTTATATTACTTGCTGTATGTTTAATTAAATTATAGTATTCACTTAACTTTAGTCCTTGTTTTTCTGTTTTTAATATATGGCGCTTGGCCTACTATGGCTCTGAACCCTTCAATTAATACAAGTCATGTTGTTGGCCAGTTGTAATACTCCTTTTCGCCCATGAGAATATACAGTACAGTATTTGGTGCAGATGTTTACCGACTATACAATTGATGCAAAGTGCAGTCAGTATGTAGTGCATGTAGACAAACCCTCCTTTTCAAAAGAAAGATATTAAGTTGTTTCTCTAATTCGAACACAGCTCTGTCGCATGAAAATCCTGTACTTTAGTCGATCGATCTTGGCCCTCCATGGGCTGTCGCGTAACAGGCTTTTTTTTTTTAAATATTCTAACAATTTTTACTTTAAATTGATTTCTATATACGTAGCTTACACTGTTGTAGCATAGATCAATGCGAAAAACGCAATGATTTTTTGTGAGATGTACTATTGTTGTTGCTGTTTTGTCAGTTGTCTGAAGGCAGATTTGAACCTCATTAGTGACACCAATAAGGCATCACATATGAGGCAATTAAGCCAGAAGATAATAGGGTAGGGTGGCCAGTTCCTTTCCCCCCCCCCATTGCATAAGTACATCACGACTAATAAGTATTACACTAATCCGCCTTAAGATGTTGTCCTGTTATGTCTTATAATTCCGTCTGTGGCTGGATTTTGCTTACATAATTATTTTGTGTTATTCCTAGTTATACTTGGGTACAGAACCTTTGGTTTTCTTGCCCACATTTTATTGCGTCTCTGAATTACAGCTATAAATTTCTTTATTTATGCCTGTTCCACATAGTTGCAGGTTTTTGTAATGTTGTGTAAGTAATTGCTTTTAAATGTTGTAGCCTACTCTTGTGGACAAATTGTGTTTTGTGTATACTATTCTATTCAACGCATATTTCTGCCTTGTTCAGAGTTCAGTTCTGTTTTAACTAACGGTTTTATGAGGCTTTCTCACTATACTTCATGGAGATAGCACATTTGCTGGATTTCATGTTATGGTCCGTATATCGGCACTGATTCGCACGGGGTTAAAAATTGACAGCAAACCTTTCTTTCTTTCTTTCTTTCTTTCTTTCTTTCTTTCTTTCTTTCTTTCTTTCTTTCTTTCTTTCTTTCCGTCATAAGCTCATAACCCATGACTTCCATATAAGAAAGTATAGTAGAACCGTTGTAATGAAGGGGGTGGACTGAACGGTTAATCGAAAAAATCGGATAATCCGTACCGTAAAATATTTTCGTAAATTAAGTGAATAATACTTACATTTCTTAATTTCCTCCGTGCTCTTGTGTTTAAGATGCTAGGTAGTGAATCAGAAGTTCACTCATTCAAGTCTGCTTGTCAACGACGGGTTTTTAAGGGGCAAGGAAATTTCTTTAATGACTATCAGCGGAAACATAGGAATAATACAGGTCTCCTGTTGTAGATTTACGTACTTTATACACTTTATTCTTGATTTATATTAAATCGCGCAAAGTTGCAACACTAATCTCGTACTCTGATGCGAGATGAGATACAGTTTCTCTTTCCCCAAACCACTCAATTATTTGCGTTTTTTTTTTCGGTACTTAGCACAACACTTTTTCTTTTAACACTCATGGAATATATTTTATATAGAAGATTTACAGTACGGCAACTCGAACAGCAGATCATACTGTGTAAGTGTCAAGGTTTGTAATAACACTGTCTAGAAAAAATACGTACTGGTACTAATATAACGTATAGTAGTACTTCATACATGTGAAGAAGATAGATTATACAGGGACATCATTTTATTTTTACTTACATTTTTATTGTACCTGAGTTTTTGAATGTACTTCACTCCCACCCCTTCTACTAATGAAGTTCCAACTATCTTCCAGACAGAATCAAGGCCGCATATAGTAAACAGCACTGAGTTAGTGATTATAGTACGTTCCAGAAATATGTTCGCGTTTTCCAGTGACGAAAGAGCTTTCAATATTGAATCATATTTTCGCACAGGTACTGTCCGTTTGCCTAGGTCGCATCCCGATTTCCCCCGCCTCCTTCTGCACGTCCATATGTAAAGTAAAAGTCTTAGCTCTTTTCTGAAAACATTAATTTCTGTTAGGAATTGGACGTTACGTAATATTATACAACTGTTTGAAATAATTTAAATAAGAGGGCCTCGTTAAGTAATTAACTGTCACGTGTTTTCCCCCCTTTCTACGATCCTACGGCATAACCACTTGGACGGACAGTAGATAGCATGTCTGAGTAATTTTATCTGTGCGGGTCGGGCAGAAGTGAAGATTGAATTTACAGTACGTAAAGTACTCTTTTATAGAGTATGTACAGAATTATTTCAACATGAGTTACTAGTACGAAGGACGAAACTGACAATTGGAATTAGATGCAATAGTCTATAATGCGATAATATGCACAAAAGAACTGAAGCCTGTATGTAAATTAACGGCCACCATTTTCAAATATGTGTTTAAATATCCATGTTATGTTTATTTTTCAATTTAACTTCATTCTCTAAATTGTACGCTAATGTGCTGTAGACAGTATAATATAGCCTACACTGCATAATGATTACGTTCGCATGGATAACTCAGTTCGTGAGTAAAAACACTTATTGTTAATACAGTACTGCGTTTTGATTAAACAAAAACCTAATGAAAATTATCGAACTCAAAATCGCGATATTTCCTAGTTTACGTACACGGATGAAGTACTTTTCTTCCCTCCTATACCTATAAATTGATTTGTTTGTGTTTTACGCCAGTATCATCGAACTCCAGCCGTGGAAGGGGTAGCGAACGGTGTTTCCGGTTCTCTGACGGGTATAGCCAGGTTAATATTAAAAATGTTAGTAAAAATAAAATGATGTCCCTGTATATGTGTCTGCAGCAAAAAAAGAAAAGAGCGAGAGAAAGATAGTCGGATAATCCGGCAATCGGTTAATAGGGTGACGGTAAATCGGGGTTCTGCTGTATGTAGGCCTACTGCCCTAACTCTGCACAGTTTTACTTGTGTGTCTTTCCGAGTGTGTCCACGCTACCTGCAGTTGCCGAACTGAAAATTGCAATAATTAAAGTGCAGTAATGAGTAATACATTTGGAAATGCTCCGTTGCAAGTTTCAGACGCGCTTTCGATATTTGAGTAGAGTGGGGTGGAGGGGGTATATGGGTGGGAATTGGATGACTTTGAGTGGGTACTAGCCCGCCGTAACCCCATCCTTCCACATCTCACAGGCGCCGCCCTTGCCAACAACTCTACCCGGTGTGTGGGCTTCCTTTCTTTTAGATGTGCTGATTGTACCTACTTTAATGGCTGCTCAAACTATATGGGACATTACACAAGACTGAAGAGCTATAGGTAATCAACTTGCCATTTGTGGCTTCAAGGAATAGTTTACTGATCCCTATGTCACACAGTAGTGGTAATTTGTATCCGTTAGCGGTATTTTTTTATACGACGTCTTTTTCTAGATATAATAGCTAACCTCTCTCGACACACAAAAGGTTCCTTTTCTTATTGCCCTTGTTTTGAAGAAGAAAACCCGTTCGGACACAAATTTCAAGGGAAGTACGGTTGTTTACGTGTTTCGTGACGTGAAAATAAATGCTAATTATTGCGATGGCTGTATAATTGTAGTTAATTGTGGAACTCGAAGCCATTGTTCGTCCGTTGGCAGTAGCAAATAGCCTTGTGTCACCGCGTGCCAAGAGCAGGGGAGGTCTGACGAATGGAACAGCCACCTGGCGCCCCAGGAATGCGGGCGGAATTGGGCCCAGTGTTGCCAGTCCCTTGGGCAGATGGTTTCCCACACTGAGTAAAAAATTCCCAAATTAGAAGGTCATAAACTTATCGTGCACCAAAAAACTACACGGAAATACGTATCTCATTGTGCCTTCCGCTGTTGCTATAGCGATCATAACTTTGGAAGTTTAAATTTCGGCAGTCTGGTTTTACACCACAATACGGATAATAATAATAATAATAATAATAATAATAATAATAATAATAATAATAATAATAATAATAGCATACGCAATGAAGATGTAATGAAATAATTGCAACTAGAACCTGTAATTAATCACGTAAAACATTATCGGAACAACTGGATAAATCATCTGCATCGCATGCGTAGAGATAGAATCCCAAAAGTCATGCTCCACTATCGTCCAAACGGGAAGAGATCTCTCGGTCGTCCAAAGAAGCGCTGGATTGAAAATTCAAATGTCAGATCGTAACAGGCCATATGGACTAATATTTGAAGTGAAGAAGAAGAAGAAGAAGAAGAAGAAGAAGAATAGCATAGTAATGCTATGTAACTGTTGACACAGTAATGTAAAACGAAATAAACTCAAGTCAAGACCAGACAACAGATGTTTGATGATTTTTCATTCATTAATAGTTTTATGCCCAGGAGTAGGTCTTTCGCTGCAAACACAGCATCCTTCAGTCTCTTCAATTTTCTGTCTCCCTATTAGTCTCCGCATGTGATCCACATATTATGTTAGTTAATGTTGTCTATCATCTGATAACTTCTTCTGCCTGGAACTTTCCTATCCCGTTCACCATTCCTCCCTGTGCATCTTTCAGTATATAGGCCTTATTTCTTCCTAATCATTGACTCAGTAAATTTCTTTTTCACTTCCTCATCAGGTTCAGCATTGATCTTTCTTCACTCACTTTTTCTAGCACAGCTTCATTTTTTATTTTCTCCGTACTTTTCGCAATCTCCATTCTTCTCCATATTCGTCGTAATATCCATATTTATGCACCATACAATGTCACACTCGACACAAAGCACTTCACTAGTCTCTTTCTTATTTTTTTCGTAATTTTTAATAGATTGTTTAATGACGTCTTATCAACTGCGCGATTATCTAGCTTCGATGGGTTGGGTTTCTTCCGAAGTTTTCCCCAACTATAGACCGAGTGTGGGATAATCTCATGATGAGTCTTCGGCCTCATCTCGCCAAAATATGACTTTGATGTCACGAGTTATTTCTCTTAGAGGCTGAGCAAAGCAAGGTTCTAGTGCGGCCGGAAGATTATATCCATGTAGAAAATCCATGATCCTAGCGAGAATCGAACTCGAGAACTTCGGACCTGCAGCGCAACACCGTAACCGCGCGCTCTAGTAATAGCAGTAGCAGTATTTTATTTAACGATGTGTAACTTCTATATTCGACCTATAATTACGGAGAGAAAATTGTTAAGTTTTGATATGAAAGGTGTTCTCTCATGTCACTAGTGATAACATGATGCTTTCTGGTTTTCCACGTGATTCGTGTCATTGCATGATCTATTCCTAACCTAAAAAAATAGATACCATACCAAGATTAAAGACGTTTCGCGCAATCCATGGGATCTCATAAATTGTTTCATAAATCTTATTGTTAGTAGTATATTGAAATATTTTGAGTCTCTTATCTTCGTATGATTATTGTTTATGGTTGTGTGTGGAATCTTGGCGACTTGGTTGTGTCGGATGGCAGTTACTGTCAGCGCATTTCGAACTGGTGGATCAAGGTCAAGCAATGGACTGCATTTGCCATGCGTGCTTTGCCCCATTCCTGAACCATTCTCCTCAACTAAAGTCCGCTGGAACAGCCGATATTACCAGTGCTTCATTTCACATTTTTTTAATTCAGTGACTCGTGCGTGGTTTGTATCTTTGTACGTGACCTTGATCCTCCAGTTCGAAATGCGCTGAGTATAGTGCTTAACGTCCTGTAGTAGAATATTGAAATCTTTTGAGTCTCTTATCTCATATGATTATTGTTTATGGGACTTTGTTGAAACTATGATATGGGAAATAGGAGTAGCCCTGAAAACTGATCTGACATTTTTTTAGCTTTGAGAAATTCAGCTTGGATCGACTAGGATTTATTTCCCTTCTTGGAAACACCTACGTTTACTTACTCGGTAAAATTGTAGAAATGCGATTTCATATTTGAAAGCATCTGATGTCGATGGCATAAATGCATTCCATAATATCCTTGCAAAGTAGTGCTGAAGATACCATCCCTAATGATATTCTAGCTTGCATCTTGCAGTTTTTTTTTTTTTACTAAGAAAGTGTCTCTTAATATAAAGCGGTGGGAGGCAGACCGTTTCTTTTCTGAATGGGTATTGTGAGCATGTAGCAGTATAATTTATTTTTTTAAGCCTGCATTGTGGTTTGAAGAGTTCCTTTGGGCGTAACATAAAGAAGTTTCGATCCCAGATTTGTACGCCTGACTAGTTGCTTTCTCGGAGTTCCTTCCCTTTCCAAGCCTCCCTCTCCTTTTTTCTTCGTGTAGACTAACCCCCTTTTTATCCGACGTACAATTTGCGTGATTCACTTGACCTTTCACCACTACCTTCCTTTCCAGTTCAGCAGTTTCGCCTTCTCTCTTTTGTTGAACCAAATCAAACACAAAATCACTTCACGTAATGCGATTACCACTTTTTCGCTATACTTTCGTGGTTGTTACATGCCGCTCTGCTGTCCTCTCTCAGCTTTAAGGCATTCATGGTCGTGTATTCAAGTCCCGTCTGCAGCACGTATGCTTGTTAGCTGTCAGTGTGATGTCCTGATCGCTCGTCCTTGGTGGTTTAGTCGTCGCCATACCGTTAAATCAGATGTTCTCAGGTTTGAACTCGGCCGTGGGTGATATTAGCCTATATAAAGGAAGTTGAAAGAAGGCAAATTCTCTGCTTCGGAAGCATGTGTCTGCAGGCTAATATCTCGATGAAGGCTATCTGCAAGGTAACTGTTTCGTAAGACTGCAGAATCTTTCAAAGGCCGCAGGGTTTATACTCGTAGTACTTACTGTACGTAAAGAGGAGACCATCATTATACATTATTTACATTCAGACTAAGTCCCGCTGGCGTAGCGAGTTCACGAGTCTTTAACCTGTACCCTCCTGGACTAGCGTGTCAGAGCGACACAATGCTGAATTCTAAGTCAGGGTCAGAAGCCGAAATCGGAGTTAGAGTTGGATTCAGAATCGGAATTGATCGGAGTAAGGGAATCTGAGTCTGAGTTGGAATTAGGCAATCTGTGTCTGAGTTGGAGCCAGGGAATCTGAGTCAGTCAGGGAATCTGAGTCAGAGAGAGAATTTGAGTTGAAGTCAGGGAATGAATCTGAATCGGAGTCAGGGAATCAGTCTGAGTAGGGAATCTGAGAGTCGGAGTCAAGAAATCGGAGTTGAAATCTGAGTCAGGGAATCGGAGTTGGAGTCAGAATCAAGGAATCGGAGTTGGAGTCAGAATCAAGGAATCGGAGTTGGAGTCGGAGTCAAGCAATCGGATTTGGAGTCGGAGTCAAGGAATCGGAGATGGAGTCGGAGTCAAGGAGTTGGAGTTTGAGTCAGGAAATCGGAGTTGGAGTCGGAGTCAGAGAATCGGAGTTGGAGTCGGAGTCGAAATCACGGATTAGGAATAATTTTAATGAATATTTAGGTCTAGAAGTTTATCTCGTCTGTGAATCTGCGGTAATACGGTAGTCTCGTTAATCCAAACTAATTGGGACCAAGACCTATTCGGATTACAAGATTTTCGGATTAACTGAAATATTTCCTGTAATGCAATGCATGCTATTCACGAGCGCTGAGAGACGGTGGTGGGAGTACCGTGTTGCTATTTTTAGAACCATTACCTGCCTGCCTACTTGATTTTATGAGCATAACAGATGTGTAAATTATGTACAGAAAATAGTAATTGTTGCAAGTACCGTTGAATGTGCTATTTTAATTATTTTTTAAGTAAAAGAAATTAAGTTAATTTATACATTTTTTCTTTTCGCTACTGTCTACTATTACAATAAATTTAATTTTTTCTTCAAATAATTTTGTTCGGATTAACCAGATTTTCGGATGAGCGTAGTTCAGATTAACGAGACTCTACTGTATTACGCTTTGGAGGACTAAGTGAAGTAATAGTAATTATTATTAATTAGGGACAGAGAAAGAAACCAAATTCCTCCTGATAAAGACGTCATATGTTGGTGACACTATAGGCCTATATTTGGTTATCATCGTAACGGTACGGCTGAAACCTTCCACACCCATTCTCCAGTTTAGCGATTAAAAAAACATAATGCTTCTATGAAAGAATGAGGACAGGGAAGGAGGTTTTATACTCACTCCGCAGTCCTTGTTGTAACGTCACGAAAGAAGTTTAAAATTGCCATGTAGACCTATACACTCTCCTCTGATGCTTATACGGTATTGTGAATATAGCACTGTGTACCGTAGCATATACTAACATTGGCAATGTAAACTACATGTAAATCTCATTAATAACCAATCGCGGTAAGCGGACTGTAAAGCATACATATGATGCACGGTCTTTAGTTCGAATCCCACAAAGGATATAGATGGTCTGCACGTTGTCTGTGTGACGTTGGCCCAGAAATAGCTGATTTAACTGACGGCTTCTGTCTTTGCGTCTACCCGGAATCCAACATACGATCTTCCAATGGGCAACCAAAAAGACGTTTTCGTCTGATATACAATTTCGGATCTTGTATTTTGTCATGATTAATTATATGCGTATATTTGTTTAGTTTTGTCATTTCACTTTGTATGCAATAGGCCTAATTGGTTATTTTACGACGCTCTGTCAACTGCTATGATTACCTAGCGTCTGATTGAGATGAAGGTGATAATGCCGGCGAAATGAGTCCGGTGTTTAGCGCCGAAAGTTACCCAATATCTTCTCTTAAAGGGTTGAGGGAAAACCCCGGAAAGAACCTCAAACAGGATTTGAACCAGGGCCCGCTCGTTTCACGATCAGGTACGTTAACCGCTACTCCACAGCAGTGGACTGTATGCAATAATGCGTCGTATTTAAATCATTTATATTTTGTCCCTTGTACGCCTATATACTAGATAATCCGTTTGGGAAAACAAAATAAAACGCTGTAACATGAGAAATTGCTCTTTAGCTTACAGCATCTGTAAATACATTCTAGAAGGATGAAAGTTTTGCCCACATCGGACTTCAACATGCCACCATTGCCTACACAACACATTATCCATATCTTGAGGCTTACTTCTGCACTATGTGCTGTAACATTTCAGAAATATTCCGAAAGCTGAGACTATTTTTGCTTTGAGATGTTAATATCCCTGAGTTGCTGTGCATAGGTAACAAGTATCATTCTTCACATAACCCCAAACAAAGAAATCGGGTGGTGCTGATTTAGAGAATTTGGATTCAATGAAATTGGCCATCAGGACCTTATCAGTGTGTGCGTTTTTTTCAGTACTAATGTTTAAGCAATCCCACAGCAAGAAACTTGTGCTTTATATTTTACGTACCATAAATGTAGGAAAATGTCCTTCCAAATTAACTTTCGTTCCAGAGGAAGTTTTTACCTTCTGTTTAAACTGTATGGGTCTCGATCGGATTTGAACCTGTGAACCTCGAACCGAAGAATAGTATGAAAATCACTAGGCATTACAATATCAAAAAAAAAAAAATCGTATTTTTATGAGCAGGAAATTATTGGAAGAATACAAACAGCGGGGTTTGAAAATAAATTATAGTAAAACGGAGTACGTAATAACTAACATAAAGGAACAATGATTTGCAGATAGATGGAGTAGAAATTAAGAAATGTGTAAAATTTTTGCTGTCTGGAGTCAGTGGTGGAACAAAATCGAACTTCAAATCTGAAAATATGAAAAAAAGAATGAACAGCGGGAGGAAGATAATTGGCATGCTGAACTCTGTTATATGGACAGGAATATATTATTGAAAACAAAAAGTTTTATTTGTAAGTCAATAGTGCAAAGCATACAGAGCGTTCTTCAAAACTTCCCTATCTAAATTACTATATAATTTAAATAGGATTTAATTAAACAAAAAACACGTCAATTTAGATATTGAGGGGGAAGTTTAAAAGCAGTCTTAATTGTATAATAGTTTTCACCCCCTTACACCCAGCCAACCCCATTTTGAAATTTCAAATGGCACCCCTATCTTGTGATACTTAAATTTGAAAGAGTTTTCAATTGTTTATGCTCGACCATGCCGAAATGTAGTAATTATACACCTGGTAGCAGTCCTTTAATGCATGCCATTAAAGTACACCTACTCATTAAAGGACAGGTGTTCAGCCAATGACAAGTCAGCTTTGTACCGTTATAAAACCTCAGCCAATGACAAGTCAGCTTTGTACCGTTATAAAACCGCAAGTATCGATTATTCTCGGATATGCAATCGAAAGAGAATTGGCAAAAAGTCACGGAGGCTGGAAATCCAATACTGTCGCAGAAGGTTATGTTCTGTTACTATAATAATTAGCGTTAATTGTAAATAATATTCAAATAAATTCAATTTGTCATCTCGTTTTTCAATGTCTAATTTAATTTCAATGTTATACCAAAGTTAATATTTAGTTTACTCTGTAGGTTCTTATAGGCTATCAAGGTCAATGTGGACATCTGTTCCTCGGAAAAAATCAATACTTTCGCGTCTGCGCACATCTCACAATTTACGAGGTATTGCTCAAGGTCAGTTAGATACAAATAAAATGAATAATTTCAAGTTATAAATATGGTCGAGCATAAAAAGTCGTATGAAACTCGCCTATAATGGTAATTAAGAAGCTCGTATGAAAATTATGAAACTCGCTTGCGCTCGTTTCATAAACATCCATACTCGCTTCTTAATTACTATCATTATAGGCTCGTTGCATAATGTACTATTATACACCTCATTCATTTGTTTTCGCATCTTTTGTTTTCTACCGTCGCCTGGCAACCTGATTTGTTCTTATTGTTTATTATCGCTGAAGAGAATAAAGCTACAGAGACTATTGAGGAATTCATGTAATAGTTGTGTTTGTGTATTAAATTATTTTAAAATGGTGTATATCCTTCAAGAGAGAACAGAAATCATCCTTATTGATTAAATTTAGGAAATTACACAAAATAAACTGTGTTTTCATCCTATAATCAACTGACAATAACAACAATACAGGTTGCCGGGCGACGATAGAAAACAAAAGATGCGAAAACAAATGAATGAGATGTATAAACAATTGAATACTCTTTCAAATTTAAGTATCACAAGATGGGGTGGAATTTTAAATTTCAAAGTGGAGGTGGCTGGTGGTGAAACTTAATAATCACTTAAGACTAGTTTTAAACTTTCCTCTCAATATCTAAATTGACGTGTTCTTTGTTTAATTAAATTCAATTTAAATGTTGTAGTTATTTACATTGAAAAGTTTTGAAATGAAAGCTGTGTATTGTACGGAGCTGAAACTTAGGCTTTAATAAGCATTAGGACAAATTACTCTTTACGGAAATAGTCTGAAAATCAAAAAGGGAGAGAGTTAAAAGCATTATAGTAACAGAATTTACGGATATAAAAACAAATATTTTGGAATTAATCGAACAAAAAAGACTGGAATAATATGGTCGTGTAAGAAGAATGTCCATCAGTAGATTTTAAAGGGATGGATGGACGAGGCGCAAAAAAGTATGCTAAAACGTAGACTTAAGGAAGAAGATATAGCAGAGAGAACTTTGGAAAAGGAAGATAAAGCCATCTTGAATTGATTAAATTTCCAACTTCTTTACCGTGTTAATATTTAGGATTTACCTTGCTTGACTAGTTTCGAAGTCTTGTGCTTCGTTGTCCAAAGCCTAGTGTAGATCCTGCGCTATCTATCTATCCCAGAAGATAGGGCGGGGTCTCGACTAGGCTTTGGACAATGAAGCACAAGACTTCGAAACTAGTCAAGCAAGGTAAATCCTGAATATATTAACAGTAAAGAAGTTGGAAATTTAATCAGTGGTTTATAAGTGTTAAAAGTGTATACTGTATATAAAAATGAATAAAACAATCTTAGTAGAAGTTCCTTTCCAAATGTAGGCCTACTATATTTGCAGTTTTTTGTGTACTTATCATATAGATTAGTCTATGTTATTGAGCGGACTAGCCTCATGAACTAGTGGTCAAAGCTTCTGGCTGGCGTTCATGAGGTCCCGGGTTTGATTTCCGGTTACAGCACAGGAATTTTTCCTTAAAGGGAATTATTCATGTGTTCGTCCATAGTTTGGAATTTAGGTTAAATTGAGATGTAAGACCTCTCGTGACGCCACATAATCATGATTATCCTATCATAATATCATCGGAGTAATGTAACTCAGCCTTCCAGACGTCCCAACTTCAGAAGTGGATTGCATCCAGTCCATTGAAGAAAGACAACCTGGTGGCACTGAAAAAAAAGGTCTTTAGTCGAGGAAAACCTCAACAAAAATACAACAGTGTAGAAACTCATAAATAAATAAATTAATTAAAAGAGTCCTATTTAGCTTATGGTAGCTCAGTTGGTAGAGCAGCTGGCCACGGACTGGAAGGTCCGGGGTTCGATCCTAGGTGGTGACAGGATTTTTTTTCTCGTTGCCAAACTTTCAGAACGGCCCCGAGGTTCACTCAGCCTCCTATAAAATTGAGTACCGGGTCTTTCCCGGGGGTAAAAGGCGGTCAGAGCGTGGTGCCGACCACACCACCTCATTCTAGTGCCGAGGTCATGGAAAGCATGGGGCTCTACCTCCATGCCCCCCAAGTGACTTCATGGCATGTTACGGGGATACCTTTACCTTTTATTTAGCTTATAGAAGTCTACGTATTAATTCTACATTAATTCATTAAATGTGAATATTGTTGGACAATTTTTGCCTCCGTTAGAGTTGCTGTAGATTCAACTTATCCCCTTGCCTAGATTCTAATTCTGGTACTTCTGAACAGCCATTTCGTGGATAATTGCATTCGAGCTTTGTAGAAAACAAGAGTCTGCGTATTATGATGTGTGTGTGTGTGTGTTGTTGGAATGGTTTGGGCGGTGGCTGAAGCCAGGGCTTGGCGCGGCGTGTCATGGCTCCGGGGGTCTTGTTATTTGAGCTCTACAACCCCCGGAGCGAGCAGCAGCAGTGAGCGCCCCGGAATTTACCGGCGACGTTGCCATGGGAACTCGTTCTCAAACCACCCACTCTTCCCCTCTCCGGCCGGAAATGTTACGAGGTTTAGTGGAATGGTTTTGCGATGAGGGAGAGTCTGGCACGGTGGAGGGAGATTGGGGGAGAGGAGAAACTTCGAAAACGTTTCCAACTGTAGTTGGAAATAATATGCAGTGGCGTACTCTGTGCGATTTTAGGAATGCGGCTTAAAAGAGGACGAGTGGCGATCAACCACATCAGGTAATGAATGGACGATGTATACCCCGGATTCTGCTTCATTCAACCCAAATATTCAATTTTGATGTGTTTAGTTTGAACGACAGTCACGTTTGTGTATATTTTCCTTGATTGGTTTGCAGTTGCATTACATTTATATGCATGCATGCATGCATGCATGTATGTATGTATGTATGTAGCTATCCCATTTTCTTTAAATAATAAAGGTAATAAACCAATTTCATCTATACTACAAATTAAAATGCATAATTTTTATTGTTCCGATATAAATTTCAATTGTTCAGTTATTAATTAAGTTAATGAGGTTAAATATTTAGGTATAATTATTGATAATCATTTAAAATGGAATATTCAATTAACTGTTTACGTGTAATTTATTTAGCATTATTTCAATCTATATTATGTATCGTATTATAGGTTGGTCCCGCGCCGTGGCGTCACGGTCTAAGGCATCCTGCCTAGGACTCGCGTTACGGAATGCGCGCTGGTTCGAGTCCTCATAGGGGAAGAAATTTTCTCATGAAATTTCGGCCAGTGTATGGGACCGGTGCCATCCCAGCATCGTGATGCACTTGGGGAGCTACGATAGGTAGCGAAATCCAGTTGCGAATGCCAGCTATAACGGCTGGGGGGGGATCATCGTGCTAACCACACGATACCTCCATTCTGGTTGGATGATCGTCCACCTCTGCTTCGACATGTAGGCGTGAGGCCAGCAGCCGGCTGGTCGGTCTAGGCCCTTCACGGGCTGTAGCGCCACGGATTATTATTATTATTATTATTATTATTATTATTATTATTATTATTATTATTATTATTATTATTATTATTATTATTATTAGTATAGGTTGGGGTGGAACTTATAAATCCAACCTTTATCCGCTAATTTTACTACAGAAAAAAGTATTAAAAATTTGTTTAAAAAGGCAGAAAGATTACCCAACTGAATTGCTGTTCAAACATTTCGAAGTTTTCAACATTAAACAAATGTATTATTTTATTTTATTAAAATATTTTCATAGAAATTTTAATAACTTTGAATATGAATTCTCTGCGTTTGTCTGAACCAAAATATAAAACCAATGCAGCTTTTTATCATCGCATGAGTCAAGGTCCCAGATTATTAAACAAATTTTATTCCAATAATATTTCAACCACGAATCCTCTCCAAATTAATAAAAAAATAAAAAAATGTGTATTGAATTTATAGTTTGGGTTTAAACATATTAAACACTATTTAATCCGTATTCACTCTCGATTTTAATTTTATTTTTGTCTGTATTGGAATCCCCTCCTGAGCACGAGTCTTACTCATTCAGGAGTGGCGAGTGGGGTAGTTTATCTTTCATTGTATTTATTAATTTATATTCGTTTCAAACTTACTAGCAATAATAAATAAATAACATAAATAAATAAATGTATGTATTGACATGTTAATGACATATTAATCTCTGTGATTTAGAGATGATCAAGTAAATTTACGGTCTTACTATTAAACCGTGTAGAATTTTTATACGAGACTTATGCAGTGTTGAGACAGAAAACGTTACTAATAAACCATGCATAAGCGATGGATGTATAAGAAACGTGTAACTATACAATGGGAATTGCTTTGCAGTAATTACACTCACAAAAAACCCTAGCTTAAGCTTGTATATATAGAAAGAAATGGCCGTCTTGTAACAGCTGTTCATATCGATTGTCATTTTATGATGATGGTTGCCCTGTAACCACAGAAGAACAATACAAAGAGCGTAGAATAATTACAATAATATTGCTGTAGCTGTACTCTTTGATCAGAATATAGCGTGGTAATCGATAACGCCCAGTTGTACTATGGATACTTAGCGCGGCACACTAGCGAACACTATCGGATGCAATAGAGAATCTCAGTTCGTAAGAAAGTAATGACGAAACTATGACGTGCTGTGTAGCAGTTGTATTGTTATACCGACGTATGTATGTAGTGATTATCAGTCAGGAATTTACACACTATTTATGAACAAGCTATTCGCTGTGTAAGTACTGTATAAGACAGTTAAAGGTCTGTATAAGAGTTTTTATTAGTAATGTTTAATGTTATCAATTCGTCCGATTGATATTATTATTATTATTATTATTATTATTATTATTATTATTATTATTATTATTATTATTATTAAAGATATTCCCTACTAAATTCAAATCTCCCGCATTCCATTTCTCGTATGTTGGCAGCTCTGATGTTACTTGCGCTCTGCGATTGTCAGGAATGACGTTAAGACCTTTTAGTTAGGTATTTTGTTGAACGCTTGGTCGGACTGTACGTACATGCATGTATGCATGTATGTATGTATATGTATGTGGAACGAATAAATTAAGGGAATGAGATATGATTATTATCAGAAATATTTTGATTTTCAAATGTACCGTTTCTTATTTGCATGTGTGCAATTATTGAGCCGTAATCAGTTTTTAAATGTCCCGTTTCCAGAATTTACTTTCTATGACAATAGAATGTCACCAACTAGAAATGCGACATTTCAATGGAACCATTAGTTTTTAGCCATTTGTTATATATTCGTCGACGCCAAATGGCGTTGAGCAAGGCTCAAAAAAAGGTGTTTACGATTACATTGAGGTATTCATGATAAATTTAATTATTGTAATTATCGTTTTCTCTTTAAGCCTCTCCGATCGAATTCACCTCAACACTGCCTTCGTCAGGAAGTATGATCAGATTTCTCGAATGTCAAGCACATAAACCCTTCACGTGAAAAACCTCGACACTGGCTTCGTCAGGAAGTGTGAACAGATTTCTCGAATGTCAAGCAAATATGCCCTTCACGTGAAAAACCTCAACACTGGCTTCGTCAGGAAGTGTGAACAGATTTCTCGAATGTCAAGCACATATACCCTTCACGTGAAAAACCTCAACACTAGCTTCGTCAGGAAGTATGGCCAGATTTCTCGAATGTCAAGCACATATACCCTTCACGTGAAAAACCTCAATACTAGCTTCGACAGAAAGTTTGACCAGATTTCTCGAATGTCAAGCAAATATACTCTTCACGTGAAACACCTCAATACTGGCATCGTCAGGAAGTATGGCCAGATTTCTCGAATGTCAAGCACATATATCCACCCTTCACGTGAAAAACCTCAACACTAGCTTCGTCAGAAAGTATGGCCAGATTTCTCGAATGTCAAGCACGTAAACCCTTCACGTGAAAATCCTCAACACTGGCTTCATCAGAAAGTGTGGCCAGATTTCTCGAATGTCAAGCAAATATACTTTTCACGTGAAAAACCTCAATACTGGCTTCGTCAGGAAGTATAGCCAGATCTCTCGAATGTCAAGCACATATACCCTTCACGTGAAGAGTATATTTGCTTGACATTCGAGAAATCTGGTCACACTTTCTGTCGAAGCTAGTATTGAGGTTTTTCATCGTCAAGAAGTATGGCCAGATTTCTCGAATGTCAAGCACGTAAACCCTTCACGTGAAAAACCTCAACACTGGCTTCATCAGAAAGTGTGACCAGATTTCTCGAATGTCAGGCAAATATACTCTTCACGTGAAAAACCTCAATACTGGCTTCGTCAGGAAGTATGGCCAGATTTCTCGAATGTCAAGCACATGTACACTTCACGTGAAAAACCTCAACACTATTGCTTCGACAGAAAGTGTGACCAAATTTCTCGACTGTCAAGAGCATAAACGTTCCACATTAAAATCCTTACAACTTGGCCTCGTCTACCACGAACGTCAGGAGCCAGTATTCGGACCTCAGTTGAATGAATCTCACGCGCTGGCTGTGAGCCACCAAGGCGGAAGGCTTTTGGCATTACAAAAGAAATGGAATGGTCTTGTCTGTCCAGTACTGATCAGCGTGCGCAAAAGGTGCAGTTGCAATCCTGACTCAAAGGCTTGGCAAGACGTGGTGGAATGTTGACAGATTATCCACTCCAGCTATAAATTCTCCTTGAATTTGAGTCATGTTGCGTGATTATCGCTCCGTTTATTCCAGACATAAAGTTGTATTGTATTTTTTATCGATATTTTATATTCTATAGTGTCATTTTATGGTTCCCAACAGCTTGTAAGCATATTTCATATTGGTAACTATCATTGCTTTGCCTCCAAAAAAAAATTGACATGAATTTCGGAAAGTAAATTGCTTTTATTAACAGTTTATAACAGATATTTCATAGAAGACGCTGGTTATGTTCTCTGCTGGCATCTAACGTCTAACGACTGTTTAAAAATTTGCAATTGACACGAAAGAGCTTTTGGAGACTTACTGATGAAGTATCTATATTTAATATTATCTCCTATTATAAAATGTATGAATTGTACAACTCTCGTTTCACTTTAGCGTTACAATTACGAAGTGTAAAGAGAAATTATGTAATGCTGCTAAAATTTGACTTAAAGATTTTAACGGAAAGATACAGAGCGTATCAAAAGTTAAGATCAATCGTGAAGGCGGTGAGAGAAGACCTGATTTTCTGCAAAGCATGCTCACACAATTTTTTTCGAATTCGTCCTCGTTTCGAGTTACACTATGATAAACTTTCCTATGGCTCGTATACTCTGTGAACCCATTTGGAATTTTAATTCGCTAATTAATAATGCTTAATACTTGAATATGCATAACCTGCTCTGGTATATCACTAAAGTCTATCGGAGCACATTCTCAAAATGTCTGTGTCTTTCATATACATTCAAATAAAATTTCGCGTTGCAAATTCCACAACTGGAATCCGGCGTGGCTTAGTGGATAAAGCGTCAGCACGTAGAGATGAAAACCCAGGTTCGGGACCCGGTGCCGGAGAGAATTTTTCTCTGTTGCACACGCGTTTATCAACTACAGTTTAGGAAAGAATATTGAAACCATCAATTAAGTTATGTATTATTCCACTGCAAACAGTGGCATTCTACAGTGTAAGATCATTCTAAAGCACGATTTTTTTTTTCACATATTTTCAATCTTCATTGATGATATGACCACCACAGCCTAAAAGAAGAAAATAAAATGTTTATAGCAAGTTTTGTTATTTTCGTTGCTATGATTAAATGTTAATTTTACTTTAGTTACAAAATGATACCTTGTTCCGTATTGCACTATACAACCATGGTCATCGTCAACAATGTTACCACACTTAAAAACAACACAAACTAAAGAAATCCTTATTTAAGAAAGGCATTCAAATAAAGCAAATCTGTGTATCCTGATATTCGTCGTAGGAAACGCATTTCTGCAGCTTCTGTTCGTTTTTCACCAGATCTACTAAGTGTCCAGTTTTCACTTCCATATGTTAGAAATGGAACTGCCAGTACCTTATAGAATCTCAGTACTGCATTTAATCTAGTTTCATTGGGTAATATCCTTTAAATACATCCAAGTAATATAAAACAACCTAAGTAATTGAAACAACCCATTTGCTCTATTATTTGATTATATGACTCTTTGGATCTGACTGACTGTTTGCCTTGAAAAGTTATAATTTTATATTTTTGTGTTGATATTTCCAAATTATAGCTTTTGGTAGGTAATTGTAGCTGGACCACGCTCGTTGAAAATCATGATCCGAAGCTGAGAGAATGACGTGATCGTCAGCAAATAAAACTGTATTTAAAACTGTATGTCCTAATCTTAAATTTCTACGTAATTGACTTTGAATTAGCTCTTAGCTGCGTCAGTATAAACATTAAAAAAGAATTGAGGACATTGGACTAGGGATGGGCAAAAATAACCGGTTTTTTTATAACCAGTTATTTTCATACGGTTAACCGATTAATTACTGATTACTTTTGCTTGCCGGATTAACCTAATAACCGGTTATTTCCCACAATAACCGAACGACTGGTTATTTTTAAAAATATACACCGAATAAAAGCTTTCTTTTTATTATTTTATACTGTAATCAACTCTGTATACAAATTGTCTCGTGGTATGGGGTATGGGTTACTAATTTACTCACTTCATCTGTCCATGGATTACAAAATGAAATTCGACTTTGATTCAATGTCAATAATAAAATGCCTATTCTAATCGCTGACTTTCTCTGGTTGGTTTGTAATGTATATCTGGAGGTATTGGAGGATTTCAAACGGTGAAAAACTTTGACTTCAGTATTTATTGTTTATAGGAGAATAGAGTGCCCGTCGAAATGTACCATAATTGTAAAAGTCATGCAATTTGTGTTACCTATAACGCTAACGTGAGTGAAGTAATTAACTGAATGTAATTTCTCAACCTCTTATTTTATTATTTTTTATTTTGTTTAGGGACGCCATCGACTATCTTCAGCATCTAATGGCATTCTTTTAACTATATTCTGGTTGGTTTACAGTTGATTGAAAATTGATCTTTGATTTCTATTGCAAATAACCTCTCATTTTGTTTTTTTTTTTTTTTACTAATTTGCTGACTTTTAAATGTTAAAAAAAATTGACGGGAAAATAACCGGTTAACCGGTTATTCTTGATCGGTTAACTTCCTTCAGGTTAAATTAATTTTAAAATAACCGGTTAACTGATAACCGGCTATTTTCCAATAACATCCCATTCCCACATTGGACATCCTAGACGTATTCCTTGATTTATTATTTCACCTTTCCCCATTCGGACTGTCTTCCTAAGCCTGAGTGACTTCCTTGTTCTCTTTGGTGAAGACGTAAACCTATCCCCGTATCATGGGGGAAGCGATCTCATCCTGGATTCTTCTTGTATCATTTAATATTTTAGGAGAAAAATTCGCTCCGGCGCCGGGAATCGTATCGGGTCCTTGGTTCTACGTACCAAGCGCTCTGAGCATTGAACTACGCCGGATTCAATCCACAGCACCGGATCGAATTACCTCCTTCAATGTTTCCCTTCGTGGCCTGACTCCAAGTTAGGCATATATCCGGGAATCCGCAGTTATTATGCACTGCTAGCTAAGAGAATATTATAGATATATTAATTTGTCCTACAGAATTTGTCTGTAATATTGACACTTAATAACAGTGCATAATAACTGCGGATTAATAACAGTGCATAATAACTACGGATTATTTTTTTTATGTTTTATTTAACGACGCTCGCAACTGCAGAGGTTATATTAGCGTCGCCGGATGTGCCGGAATTTTGTCCCGCAGGACTTCTTTTACATGCCAGTAAATCTACTAACATGAGCCTGTCGCATTTAAGCACACTTAAATGCCATCGACCTGGCCCGGGATCGAACCCGCAACCTTGGGCGTAGAAGGCCAGCGCTATACCAACTCGCCAACCAGGTCGACCACTGCGGATTAATAACAATGCATAATAATTGCGGATTAATAACAGTGCATAATAACTGCGGATTAATAACAGTGCATAATAACTGCGGATTCCCGGCCAACAAGTCACTCAGCTGAGTGCGCTCCTTGTAGGCTATAATGGCAGTTGACACTGGAGACACGTCAACATATATATATATATATATATATGCCTAACTTGGAGTCAGGCCACAAAGGGAAACATTGAAAGAGGAGGATTCGATCCGGTGCTGTGGATTGAATTCGGCGTAGCTCAGTGGTCAGAGCGCTTGGTACGTAGAACCAAGGACCCGGGTTCGATCCCCGGCGCCGGAGCGAATTTTTCTCTTAAATATTAAGTGTCAATATTACAGATAAATTTTGTAGGACAAATTAATATATCTATAATATTCTTGTATCAGATAAAAAAGACAAACATCGATGATTGTATCAAAACCCTCTATAAATAGATGTTTCATTCCTAATAGCTTCCTAAAATGTGGATTACCTAGTAACCAATTTACTTTAAGTTGAACTACCGCATTGAATATTTTGTGATGCTCTTTCATTCACTTCCGCTTTCATTTATGAGTGATTATTATGGGAATAGTTTGCCTTTTCGCCTTATGTACTATGTACAAGATTCGTGGAAAATGAGATGCTAAAATGCGAGCCTTTAGTCAGAACTAATCACATAATGAAACCATCAATAATTAATGCGTTAAAGGGGGCTTAAAGCTTCTATCATACAACGTGTCGACCTACTATATCCATCCACACTCTCCTCACCTAATACCTCATTATATTAAATAGCGATCGGCAGATTCGCGCTTTTTAAACGCAATGGATTATTCACATCACGCCACTGACGTGTTAAAACATCCAGGAACAGCAGCCTCCCCTTCACTCCCTAGCCTATATAATAGTTCCATCCCTCCACTCCTGTCGCATCTCTAACTTTGTTTTGGTTCCACATTCGCCCCCTGCCAGCCGTGAAAATTCAGTAAACTCAACTTTATAAAATCATCCGCCCCTTCCCACTATCCGACAGAAACAACACCAACATTCCCCCACCCTTCTCTTCAACCCCCGCTCGTTCACAAACTCTCCCCCTCCCCCTGCCACCCTCTCTGTCATTCGACCTATTTCCACAACATGTCCTCTACATTTAATTATGCTTGTCATGAAACTTTCAGATAGTTCGCGTGGTTTCATGTTTCCATCTCTTGGGGTTATGATTTCGTTGCAACGTACAACTATATCCGTGATGGACTTTATTTTTTTTTCTACTCCCCAACAACCATAACCGAATTGTTATTTATAAAGCCTGTACTCTAACACGACACTCTCAATATAAACAAAGCCAGATTTAATTAACTTCCAGTACTACGTTCCGACCGGCAGACGGACAGGCAGACGTACAGTTTGATTGCATCCCAGACTAATTAAACTTTTATGCGCAATATGCCAATTCTCATTTCGCCATATTTTGTTTAATGCGCCTCTCAGAAACACGTCGCGTGTGCGGCATTCTAAGGTTGTAACTTTTAATTAATAACGCATTATACAAGTTATTAAAGTGAGGAAGGTCAGTTACCTTGATTACTACGCGAAGCAAATAACTATAGATAAGGCAGCTGCTTGCTGTCGGACCTTGAGCACTGAAGACCATAACATCATTCATAACAGTCAGTTCCACAAACATTTGCATTAAATTGAACATCGTCCATACAAGGACACCGCCATTATGGTAGAGCCGTACCGTATGTAGCTGTAGCGGGTTGAGATTCGATTCCCAACGAGGACACGATGACTCATCTCCAGGGCCGGGTATTTATGGAGATCGCGAAAATCACGACATAATCCTATACAATAGATTTTTACTAATCCTTACGAATTAAGTGATTCTGATTAATAATATGCGGATAAAACAAATCGCGAAATAGTTCTAATAGCGAAATATGAACACATTCGCGAATTATTATTATTGCCTCGTTTTATAGCGAATTTCATATTCTGATTTTTCGGATTCTTTTTCACTTGAATTTGTTATATATCCAAATAGGCTTTATTACATGAAATTCCAGGTGTTCTGATTACATTAGTGAACTCAAAAAACGGGAATTCAGTATTTCACTAATAATTTGAAAGTGCTAATTTGAGGGATGCAAGTTTTTTTCTTTTTCAATGAATGTGTTAAATACAGTCTCAATCCAACAAATGAGGAGCATAGTATAAAAGTTAGACAACTCCATTTTTTGCGATTTCGAGATATTGATTGTTTCTCATAGAATTTTGTGTTCTGAATGCGATTCTGGAAATGTTTAGGTTCAAAAACGGTAGAACAGAGCGAAAATAGCACTTAATTACTTTAGAATAAAAATGTAGACAACTCCACTGTAGCTTCATTTCAAATTAGGACAATTCCTTCTGTAGCCAATTACTAGCCCACATTCGTACCATCTTTTCCCATCACACATCGCGAATCCAACATGGCTGATTGTTTATATAATCGGTTTGTGGATGAATAAGTACTGTTTTACGTAAATTTGCTTTTGAAACCGAGTTAGAAGAGACTTAGATTCAAAAGTAGACAATTTCACTTTAAATATGGCTTCATTTGGTTTCAAAAACAGACAAATCCATGACTTAGTTTCAGAGATGGACAACTCCACTTTTTAAACTTAAATTTCGACCTGAATATTAATTTTAATCACATTTTGAGACTGAAAAAATATTTATATGACCCATGAGAATGTTTAAAAAAATGTACCTGTAACGGTGACATTGGTTTCCAAGGATCTAGTTGTTCGCCTCTCCTGTTAAAAAAAAAAAAAAAAAAAAAAAAAAAAAAAAAAAAAAAAAGCAAAAGTGGAGTTGTCCAACTTTGATACCAAGCTCCTCAATATTGTCTATTGGCCATACCGCACCTTTACCAGAATCCAAACAACCTTTGATGTTAATTATTTGGAAAGTAATATACTGAGTTAATATTCCAATTCCAAAATAATTGTATTGTCCAACATTTCCATTAATCTCTGCCAAGAGTACAAATCTCCAACAGTCTCCGCTGACACCAATATTAAAAAACACAAGTGATAAAATTAATCTCCATAAATACCTGTCCCTGCTCATCTCTTTTCCAAAGGGATTAGCTTGAAGTCCGACATCCGAGAAACTAAATGAATGCGCGGGATTTGAGGTTAGGGAGTGGTATAAATTATGGGGTCAATCCATGCAAAACAGTGTGTCAAAAAACATCAACAGTTCAAACTTTGTTAATATTTACATATCCAACTCATAATATCATATTATATAAACAGGCAACATTTGAAAATGTATAGTTGGAGGATATTTTTAAATAAGGTAACAAAATCTAACATTTTGGTTGCATTACAATTTTTGTACAATTATGTTGAATTTTTTTAACTGTCAAAAGTAATGAGATGAAATATTGATTTCTTTTTTTCTGATAAATATAATTCCTAACCAGTAATTAATAAGGTTCGGATAAAGTAGCTGTTTCACGATAGACATCCTTGGTGCGTGCGTTTTGTTTACAAACATTAACTAGTTGTCGCGTATCTCTCAGCCGATAGTAGTGACGACGTATATTCCGTTCGTATCGGCTGTACAGTTAATGCACTGATGTTTTAGCTAGGGGGTGGGGAGCGCTCTTCCCAGCAGGTAGAGTTTTAGCTAGTGGAAGGGGGTAGTGTTTACTTAGTCTGAATCAAGTCAAGGCCCTATCCTATACAACTATACAGTCTATCCTGATATAGCTACTTTATCCGAACCTTAGTAATTAAATTTGGTTAGTAGGTTTTATGTATCTTTTTTTAACAAATGCTTGAATTCTGTTTGAGAGTAGGCTCATTTAGGCCCTGAAATCTGTGTTTCAAATGTGTGTAATATAGCCTACTATTGATTTTGTATTAAATGTACGAATTTTTACTTGTTTTATTTAGAGATTGTATATTATTGCAAAGAAGCATTTTGCTTTGTTTAAACGACTTTATACAATTTGATTTTACCCTCCGTCAGTTGCATCCAAGTAGCTAACATTATCCATTCTTTCAATTGCTACATTATTTACCTGAATTTTATAAATGTTCATTTTTGTTATGGATCTGCATTTCTTTGGTTTTGTTTCGATTTAGTTTTAATCCTGCCTTTTCTGTTTTATCTTGTAATTTGGCTTGCCATATCATAAATCTATTACTTAAAAGACATAGGCTTACGTCTGCATAATTAAACTCAGTCAAACGTTGATTTAGTTCACACTATATTTCACAAGATATACACTATCTACCAAAAAGTAATTGGGCACTGCTTTTGCCCTTTTAGAACCTCGTGGTACCACCTCTTGTTGCTATAACAGCAGCCACCCTGTCAGGCATGCTCTCCACTAGTTTGTGTAGGATATCCACTGGAATGCGTCGCCATTTCTCTTGCAACATGGCACTCAATTGGACAATGGAAGTTGGCCCCATGTTTCGGCGGCTACTATGCAGTGGTATGCAGACAATAATGTTCACCGGTTGGACTGGCCTGCACAGAGTCCTGATCTCAATCCCATTGAGCACCTTTGGGACGAATTGGACCGACGATTAAGGTCTCGGGAGATGCGGCCAACTTCCATTGTCCAACTGAGTTCCATGTTGCAAGAGGAATGGCGACGCATTCCAGTGGATATCCTACAGAAACTAGTGGAGAGCATGCCTGGCAGGGTGGCTGCTGTTATAGCAACAAGAGATTGTACCACGAGGTTCTAAAGGGGCAAGAACAGTGCCCAATTACTTTTTGGTAGATAGTGTACAATTGGTAGCGTTAATCATAATCAATGAAAATTAAATAATAATAATAATAATAATAATAATAATAATAATAATAATATAGTTAAATTACTAGACAAAAACAAACATTCAGGTCTCACACACGTTCTTGAGAAGTAAGTGACCAAAAGAGAAACACCCAAAATTAGGGGAAAAAATGGAAAAGTTTGCTTTAAATTTAAATGTTAATGTTTGTTGAAAATATAGATCAGACTGGAAAGACTTCGTATTAAGAATAAGGACTTGGGAATTACAAACAGGATGTTGACATATAGGTCTGATTAGGACGTCCATATTAAATTCGGCAAAACAGGCCAAAGATGGACCAATCCATGGAGAAAAGAGAATGGTAATGATTTATGTAAATTGATTCTTCGATTTGGATCACGTCACAAATTTGGATGTTGTGTCCTCATTGGCGACTGCCCCGCTATTTGTTTCCTTCCTCCTGCCCATCTCTCCCATTTTCTGTCTCTCTCTGGAAATTGTCATCGCATTCTTAAAGCATTCTCAAGACGACTGTTCTTCAGATACTTCCCCTTCGGGTACAATTCAGGAAGCAGAAACGCTTGACTGAAGCCATTACTGGAATCCTTCGATATTCACCCTTAATTGGGTCTATTGAAAATAAGTGAAAGCACCAACAGGTGCCTATGTTTTCTGTGACCTTGCTCGCAAGAATGGTGGTGTACTAAGGAGACAATAGATACTATGCGTTGTAATAAAATTAATTCTGTGATTTTCTTTTCATTTTGTACCCAATCACAGTCCGGCAATCTGACAGTTTCTCACGACAGGAGCCAGTGTTCAATCCTGCACATGTCAGCATTAGCGTATTTGGTTATTTGCCACTGTAGACCCACAGGAAATGTCCCTCTTTTCCCCTGGCAAGGGAATTCATGATTCGATATGGAATTCCCATAAAGACTAAATAATTAATTATGTTTTATGAAGCCTCGTGTCACAGCTCTGTATATGAACATAATATTTAAAGTTATCAGTAACGCTAGGATGACATGTGCTTTCTCATTAACATTTTATACGTTTCGAAACAATCAATTTTTTTTGTCACAAATTGAAATATTGTTCAGAAAATATGATTTACTACAAGTCCAGATAAGAAGATAAATTTTCGTTTTCTAGATTACAGACAAAATATTTATAATTCCGAAAGTAAGAAATTTAATAGGCGTATAGTCCCCTCGGTATTTCAGTTGGCAGAGCACTGGCTTACAATGACTGCGGACACGGGTTCGAGTCCAGCAATGGCGGTGTCGTATTCGTACTGTACGAAGCCAAGCTTCTGGGGGTGTTTCTCGAGATTATTCGTTTTCCCACCATCATCCCACCGTAACTCTTAATTCCAATATTCTTTATCATCATTTCATTCATCCAAAACGGTGTCAAGATTGGCGTACAGCTAGCATCAGTCTAAGGAGACCTTATACTATATTTTAATTATTATTTAGAGTGTTTATTTTACTTATTTTACTCAACTTGCGCTTCTATGACTATATCAGTTTTTTAATGTTCTTTAAATATTAGTCTGTAATCATTAACTTGTATTACTGCAAATTGTATCAGCTTCTTTTGTTTCTGGCAAAGTGGAAAAGAAGGCCTGATGGACTTAACTTTGCCAGAATAATAATAATAATAATAATAATAATAATAATAATAATAATAACTATTATTATTATTATTATTATTATTATTATTATTATTATTATGTAATGCTCAACCAGATGGATTCAACATCATTTGGTTTCTGGCAGACCAGTACAAAGTCCCCATAGAGGATTTAAAATTTACAAGTTTTTTTTACAAACATTTAAATGTTCCCAATTCATAATAGAATTATCCTCATTACAAACGACACACTGAGGTGATGGTAACATACCCAGTTTATGTAAATATTCCGCCAGGCAGTCGTGTACTGTGACAATCCTTATGGCAGCTACAGTCTCTTTACGGGGGTGATCAGGAAGTATCTCTAACTCGTCAACAAGACCAGCCATTTCTTGCCATCACTCTCTATTTGAAGATCTGAGACAAACTCATTCCTAAATGAGCGGTTAACTAATCGTTTCAAGTTGTGATACGAAAGTTGGGAGGTCGTCCGGAACAATATTTCAATCCCTTTTTTTTTTGCTAGATAGTCCGTAATCTCATTACCTGAAATACCAACGTGCGAAGGTATTGTTGTTGTTGTTGTTATTATTATTATTATTATTATTATTATTATTATTATTATTATTATTATTATTATTATTATTATTATATTAAGCTTTCAGGAAGTGAAACGGCACTCTAATGGGACTTCACAGGAACTTTAAGACGTGCAGGCTGAATCGACAGATGACATCATATAGCTGAGTTACGATGTTCATATAAGCGCGACCGTGTGGACTTAAAAATTCCTCCCCAGTATAGGAGTGGTAAGGCACAATAAGCCGTATAGAGCAGCGATTTTCAACCTTTTTCAACATATGGCAGAATAAAGGTGTAATTTAAAATCTTTCGGCACACTCATATAACCTAAAACCAATGATTCCCAATCAAGGGGAATTTGGTGGGTTTTATGAGGGAATGTTTTTACTAAATGTTGGCTTGTGCTGCGTTCGCAAAATGTTGATCCTTTTGAACTCCTTTTTTTAACTGCATTTTACACTTTAATTTTTCCAATGTTTGATACGATAACCTTCACTATTTTCATTTTCTTGCTGCACACCAGCGGATCATTGTCGGAACGCCGATTGAAAATGGCTGGTCTAGAGACTCCATGCTAACAAGATAAGGACACTGCCATCGCACAGATAACTCTCTCATTATGCGAAGCATAGGGTAAAGTTGCCTAATTCCGTGATACTTCTAATTCCGTGTTACGTTTTTTTCACTGATTGTCACAGGAGTGGGTATCTTGCTAGGAAGTTTACCGATGTCTCAAAAGCAGGCGAAAGATGCAATCTTCCGAGAAAGATGTCTGGCGCTATGGTCGAGCTGCAAAGCTTTGACTAGCATTCAATTTTTAAAAAGTATTACGGGATTAGGGGTATCACGGAAATAGCAACTTTACCCTACACACAAATTGCTGTCACGTTAAAAAACCATGTTTTTCTTGCGCTATTGGTCGAATGACTGTATGAGCTGTCTCATACAGTAACGAGAAAGTAAAACTAATGATTGGTTGGTACCAATCGGCATGTACAGTAGACTGCCTCAAAATAATTGCAAACCTAACTATAATAATAAAACAAATACAATTATGTTGATATTAAATATAATAATTAAATCGTGCTGTGGAGTGACCTTGAAACGTGCGGGACCTACGTTCAAATCCTGGTTTGACAAGTTACCTGGTTTGGGTTTTTTCGTGGCTTTCCCCCTCAAGCAATTGGAACCTTCTGCTTTGGACTTGGACTCATTTCGCCTTCATTCATTTCATCTTCATCTATCATCTTTCAATAGTTTCAGGTCGACCGAGAATGCAGCAGAGGTAGTACCGTGATTTGCATACAGATGGCGTCTATCTCAAGAAGCTGCAGAAATCCCATGGGGTCTCTGTAGAATCTGGGTGATGTGTAGTAATAATAATAATAATAATAATAATAATAATAATAATAATAATAATAATAATAATAATTATACGAGGGAGAGTAAAAAAATAACCTTAATAATTGTTTTATTAATTGAATGTGCGCAATAAGACTACAAACACTTGATCACTTTTCAACATAGTATAACAGGAACACTTGCACTGAACGTAGTGGGGACTATGTTGAAAAGTGATCAAATGTTTGTAGTCTTATTGTACATATTCAATTAATAAAACAATAATTATTAAGGTTTGACTCTCCTTCGTAATAATAATAATAATAATAATAATAATAATAATAATAATAGAATGTGGAGCGGAATCGATAGATGGCACAAATAGTGAATCACGATACCTACAGTAATGCGATCTCTAGCCAATGTAGGATGCAGCAGGATATAGTAACGTGATTGACATTCATCTGAGAAGGCTGCAGAACTCTCGAGGAACGAAGGGACGTTCTTGGTTGGCCACGTGGACTCCATCGGATCTGGGTGTTGTGTAGTTGAATCGATAGATGGCACCAAACAGTAGATCACGATACTTACAGGAATGCGGTCCTGCGGACTTGAACACTCCTTCCTATCTAAAGTCAGCTTAACACAAGAAGTCTCAGGCTGTGGTGCAAGCCTTCTGGCCCTCCTCCGTAAAGAAGAAAATCTAAGCTTAGGATCTAGTCGGCAATGTGGTTAAAACAATGAGACTCTTGTATGAGTAAAGTTTGGACTCCTCTATGGCGAAATAAGGAATCCACGTACCAGGCGTCCAAGTGAAATTAATGATGACCATGTATTCAAGGCAAGATAGTCACTTTGTAAATAAAACAGACAACCTGTCTGCTGCTAGACAGTGACGCGAGTCGTAAATACATTACTCACTGGATTGATGCATAGCGGCTTGACACAAGTAAATACATTTGTTTCTTTCATACGAATTCTGGTCAGTATTGTAGACATATGTGCCCATATCATTTACCTGATTATACTTTGTTAGAAAAAACACCTGCTAGTATGTTTTTGTGTAAGGAGAAGGCCAGGTAGTTTTGTGCCAGAACAGGGTGGCTTCCTGTCAAGTACTGTTCGTCATTTGAGTTGTAAGAATGCAGACTACAAGGGGGGGGGGGAGACAAAGCATGAACATGTGATTGTTCCACAACACACCTCGACCTAATTTTAGGGATGGGCACTGGGAATTCACCTGCGTCGTTTTTTGCTCTAAGAGACTCCCGTAGGTTATAAGTAGGGAAGAGATTTCTAGATGCTAAAAATAGATTTAGAATAGAATAGAAGAGAATGTTTTATTTTCGCTGGCAGAGTTAAGGCCATAAGGCAGTCATGTCAATTGATGCCCATAGGAGCAAGCGCGCGCTTTAGAGCTCAGGAGAGCCTGAGCGCTTTACAGCGGAAAGGAAAGAGACAGACGAAAGAGGTAGTATATGCCGCTTGGTCGAGCTTTATTCAGGGATGGCCAGCACGGATACAATAGATAAAGGGAAGAGAACTTATTAAAACTGTATCCATGTTAATTTTTAGATTTGTCTGAAAAGTATGAGTGCATTATAAGAATGTAAGTTTTAATTTTAACGTTTATTTTTCACAAGTTTGATTTTTTTGTTCAAAAGAAATATTTTCTCAACTTTTTTTTATAGAAAAGTGAAATTTTCAGATATAGGCCTATTTATTTAGTAGCCTTATAGAATGTTTTCGTAAATCTAATATACCATAAATACGTATTAGGTCTATTGAAGATAGTGTATAGAAAATTTTTGAAAATATTCCTATGGAAATTGTTTGTAAGGAAGTGAATTAGCAAAGCTACTACGGTTACATCATAAGCAAAAGATACGTGCCTATATGTTGTATAGCTTCAGTACATTTCGAGAAAATAATTTAATATTTTGATGAAAGGAAGTTGTTCATCAATATCACCTTAAAAGCATAATGCGATGAGAGTTTTGTTATGGAATATTAGTTACACTTAAAACATATACAGCACCTAGATAACTTTGTTTTGTACTGTCATATTGTTTTGATTAGTTTATTGATTACTTTTATAAGGCTAAAGGAACCATGAATACATACCAATTCCAAATTATCATGCCATACTCAATCTCTTTTTTTGGGTATCATTTTCTTTATGAATGATGTGTTTCATCCACTTAGTACAGTATAGTTGTACTACTATGGAATTTATGTGAATATTCCTTCTTAACTCTTTATTATGTTATTAACATTTAAAACACAACTGCAATATTAAGAAATTCGTATTAGTACTTTTGTTTTACAGACAATATAGATAATACCAAACAGAAGGAAGCCATATAAAAATAACTACATAAAATTTCACGTTCCGTTTGAAGTTTGTGCACCACTGTTTTCTTAATCCAACAGGCTGCTTATTCATATACACAACCCTTCCTCTTTCCATACTTAGCGCTTGATGCCCGCGCACGACGTCAAGGTCAGAAAAATTCGCTTGCTTTGACATCACTGCCATAAGGCCTTCTCTTCCACTGGGCCGGTATCGAACCCGCAACTTCGAGCATAGAAGGGCAGAGCTATACCGACTACGCTGCCGAGATTGACGGCAAGAAGGATGTAAGAAAGGAAGGAATTATGGAAGGATTGAAGGAAGAAAGAAAGACAGAAAAAATAAATAAATAAATAAAAAGTAAAAAAGTAAATAAAAAAAACCTGAAATGGATTCCATGAAATCAACACAGACTTATATTGATCTTAAAGAAATAAAATTGAAGTAGATAGTTATTAAGGCTTCGTGCGTACAGATTTAAAGCTGAAGCTTGTCGTTAAATGAGTTATAATATCAGTAACACCTTCTTCTTATGGAAAATCGTCATAAGATGATAGCGTATGGCTGACTTTCTAATTTGTTAGTGGAGTTAATTAAGCCGGCAAATGTTTTATGAGCGAGGAGGGGCAGTCACGATTTTTCTTTACTGCACTACGCTAATATTAGCTTAAAATATTCATTCCCATTACCTCAGCTTGGCCTTAAACTCTGCTATCCGTGTGCGCTTGGCATTTCTCCCGCTTCTCCCTACATTGTTGAGCCTTCAGGGTTGCCACGACGGTTCTTCCTTGTCATTCTAGTCGTGATGGATTGTTCACATAAAATCATCTCGAGGAATTTCTGTGACCTTTAGTGTTGAGATAACTTGATATCCTGGCAACCATATGGAAATAATTGCGAACGTATAGACTTTTCCGATTCGTGAAGTTGCAAGAGTAACTACAATGTAATTGGCAATAACCTCATGTATGAATTACTCATACATTACGGCCGTAAAGAAAGTAAATATCGAAATATCACGCTATTTAAAATTGCATTGATGATGAACGCGTTTTCCTTTCTCTTCTTAGATTATTTCTATTATAGTATGCCTTGACGAGTGAAAGGTAATGAAATGTACGGAACTTACTTTATTGTTTTGCATTATCTGTGAAAATATTAAGCTTTTTAATTATCACAACGAAGAATGCAGTATTAATCTTAATAATAAATACTAAATAAAATATTTTGGGCACTCAATTCAGTTACTTGGTGGCCGCGATTCCACAGTATATGCACTATTGGGCGAAGAATTTACGTAGAGATTAATTTTTGATCCTACAGAATCTATGTGTTAAGGTAACAATTTATATTAGGGGAGAAAAATTGTATAATGGCGGTTGACTTAATAATGTCGAACATGGAATAAGGCCACATAGGGAAAAACACTAGAGGAGAAGGATTCGATCCGGTGCTGTGGATTGAACTTCGACGTAGCTCAGTAGTTAGAGCGCTTGGTACGTAGAACCAAGGACCCGGGTTTGATCCCCGGCGCCGGAGCGAATTTTTCTCGTCTGATATCAATATCAAATGGCAGTTATAAAGTAAGAATGTGCAACTCATTAAGAATATAAATAAAGGAAAATGGAAACATGAAAGAGAGATGTGGCTTATACCGGTAATTAGAGCCCGGATTATTATGTAATTACATATTCCATTCCTTTACTTGTAGACTACTGAAAATGACAAATGTCGGCGATTTGTGGTTCTGATATGGTTATAGTTGAGTTTCATTTTACACATTTTTACATATTCTTAGTAATATTACATATTTTACATATTACGTAAAGAATGTAACATTTTATACATGCCTAGGCAATTATTGAGTTTTAAATTTTTTTTATTAAATTCTTTTTATTTTTCAGAGTAAATGATTGTTTTTTTTTCATGGACATGTGTCTTAACGTCCCTGTCCCATTACTCCAATTGGAGGGCCGCTTTTTGTTCTCACTATAGTACATGATGCTGGTGAAGAGGGAGGGCTCGGAAACTGACGTCGTTATGTTTTGTTCACAACAATAGAAAATATTACAATTTCTAAAGTTGGCTTAAAACAATACTTCTTTCATAAATAAAAGAAAAAAAACATAAAACTGGGGATTCCAACTCTTTGTCTGTAAAACATAATAGTTCGGAGTGCCTCAACTCTATACATTTACCCTAATGCTTTCTCAGAATCTGGGATGGTCAGGTACGCCGGTCATTTAACTTTGTTACAAATTGAAAGTAGGCTATTAATAATAATATGAGAATTGCGCACAAATGTGCAATTACGAACAGGGTGTCGCTGTTCTTTAGTGTAAAGTAGGCTATTAGCGAGGGGTTTGGGTCGGGTGTCAGGCAAATCAAAATACCATTATGTGTGTCAAAAAAAAATATGTTATTCTAGGAAATCTTGAGGCACAAGAAAAAAAAAACATAAATTGTGGCAGAGACAAGTTGTATTTGCAAACTATACAATGAGGTGAAAATGGCAAGCCACTTTCCAGGCTATATTCTCCCACTTCATGTGACCAGTTAAATTGTGAATTTAATGTATTAATAAATAGTGATTTTTAAATTACATATTTTACTAATACTACATATTTAATTACATATTTCGCACTTTCATATTACATAAAAATCCGGGGCCTAGTTATAATGTATCAGTCATTGTCCTTTGTAGTCGGTAGAATCGGGAAGATCTCGGCACGAAAAACAGGAATTTAATAATTGCTGACTCTTTGGGATAGAACTCTGATCTTCCAAATAAAAGTCATGCGTGCTAATTATTATACTACCGTGCTCGGTTATACTGGGTGTTCATTTCAAAGTGTGTCATGACGTCACTGTTGTGAGTCAGCGATTTGAAGCGAGTTTCAGCTTTTATGTCAGAGAAGTTGCCTATTAATCAAGGCGTTCAATCTGAACTTGAGAACGTGTACGGTATAACTTGAATGTCGTAGCAACAGATGGCGGTCTGTAAAGTCTGTGAATGTCGTAGCAACAGATGGCGGTCTGTAAAGTCTGTGTGCTACCATAACCTCTTTCGAACTGTGTTTTGCGCGGGCAAGTCGTACGCAGGGTATTTGTTATAATCGATTGCGTACTGCAGCATTCCACAACACAAATCAAATGCTCCGTGCCATGTTGACCGTCGAAGTTAATGTCAACAAATACGTAAGTAATCGTCTTAACCCTCTCCCCATATCCCGACAGTAAGAAAAAAAACTCACTTCAGTACGTGTTTTCAAATAGTTCACATTCTTGCCACTATTGGCGTTACCATACGTATCGGTAAGTAATCTTCAGAATGAACGCCGTACTTGCTAGGTAACTTCTCTCGCATTTAGGTAATACGCCTCTGCGGAAGTGTAGGAAGATTGAATTCTCTAGGCTCATCGGATAGCCACATGACGACATACAGCGAGCCATGACACATTTTGAACTGAACACCCAGTATATAGTATGTGGTATGTATTTTAAAGAAGAAATTGGTAACGTAGTAGAGATATATATTTAAATCACCAATTCACGCACGAAATAACAACAAAAATGTATTCTGTTCTGAAAAAAAAAAATACCAAAGTCTCAACAAACTAGACTAGACTGTAGGAGAAGGGAAAGCAAATTGGTATGCGGCTGTAGTGGTAAATAACATCAACAGACTGTGTGACCAGTCTTGTATAAACGAGGTGAACTTCACGGTTGCTGGCGTTTCTGACCGTGACAAATGCATTTAAAACTACCTCATACGTGTTTTGTTCTGTATATAAATCTCAAAGAATTTTCACCTCGTGATTATGCCGATAATTTATTTACACGTCATGTAACAATTATCATCCTTAATATGAAAAAGAAAAACCATATTCGTTTAATACTGCATATTTAAACCTGGATTTATGTAGATTTATATTATGGAATTATGGAAGCGTAGTAACGAATCCATCGCATCGGCCTTAGTGGTAACTCAAGTGGAGCTTGAGCTAATCCTACCAACTCGGGTGGAGGATTTTCGATGTTGATTGGAGTTATATGTTCTATCGAACTTGTGATGGGCAATAGCGGAGATAGTTTTTGTTTCTTCAGAGATTTACCCGTTATCCTCAACAATGTAAATTATTACATTCAAGCGACGCTTCTATTTCACTTTTTTCTTCCCCTCATTTCATATAGGTAGAGTAAAATCTGTCTATGACGGAACCTTTATAAGAATGAAATCTGTCGATACGGAAAAAAAATCGCAGAACGGAACGATTTTATACATTAAAACGTTCTATAAGCCGGAAACTTCCGTAACACGGAAACGGAATGGTTTTAAAGAACCATTGGTTGGTTAATGCCAAAATAGGACGGAAATTTACTTTTAAGTTAATGGTATATTTACAGAGAAGGTATTGCGAAGGTACATATTTGTACTCAGTACAATTTTATTTAAATGGTGTACTGAAGTGCAGGTATGTGCTGATTTCAAGTGTGAAGTCTGTTAGTTTTATTTTAAATAAAATTTACCAAGAAAGAAGAACAAGGTAATGCATTCACAACGTCGTGAAAATACATTTCGTTGAGCATCAGGATGAGATGAGTTGTGTTATGTCTCTCAGTAAGTACGAGTATTAAGTATCTTTAAAAATTCATATTTATGTGTGGCTTAGGTTGTCTTTGCATGTTCCTGAAATTACATGAAAATTTAAACAACCCTTTATAAATAAGAAACCTGCCAAGATGGAAAAATTTTTACGAAACCATCGTGCTCCGTTATAGACAGGTTTTACTGTAATACCATCTTGGTACGGTTACGTACTAACTGTTGCAGGATAACTCAGGCTAAATCGGGTCAGAGGTTAAATCGGGTCAATTTCAAAACCTTGCCTCCATATTCAAGCGTAAACCAGTTCAAGCAAGTTCTACCATCTACTGGTCAGGAAGAGAACTTTCTGTACACGTTGAGTGCCATGGATGGTAGCTGGTGTGTGTATTATTATGTTGACAATAAAAGAATAGAGAGAATATAAAGGTGAGTTTGTATTTTATACATTTTAAATAATGCTTTAACCTTCCTTTATTATTTTACAACAACTATTGCAGAGAATTTGTGCGATTAATTTTCAATATTAAGTTTAAGCTTTTTAGAAGAGATTATGGCTATTAACGCCATCGTCGAAGCAGTATTCAGTACCACCAACTTCTGGCGTAAAAAAGTTATAAATTTGGGTTAAATAGGGTCAGTAATATCGGTCAAATAGGGTCAACACGTTTCAAATCAGTCACTCAAAATAAGTATTTATTTTCATTTCTTTGTGACAGATGGGTAAATATAAGAGGAATACATCAAATTCGTGGACTGAGAACGACTTGCAGTAGACTATTAAAGCATTTCGTGAGGGAAGAAGCCAACGTCATGCTGCTGAGTTGTTAGCAGTTCCTCATTCATGTCTGCAACAACGTCTTCAAAGTGGCCAGGACAACCACTTCAAAAATAAAGGCCGTCAAACTGCGTTTACTCCAGAACAAGAAAATGAAATTGTGTCAAGAATTTTGAAACTGTATGCATGTAGTTTTGGGTTAGACTGCAACATAGTTCGTCGTGTTGCTTTGGGTTTTGCGGAGTCAAATAATATAAAGAATAATTTTTCTAAAGGAGACCGAATGGCAGGTTTGGATTTCCTTGCTGGATTCCGGAAACGAAATGACACGATGTATGGCTTTTGCGACATAACGTACAGTGATAATCGCTCAGCAAAATTGGGAGACTGGATTCAGTGCCAAGGTAAATCAAAAGAATGGTACCATGAAAAATGCATTGGTGCAAAAAAGAAAACAATTGTTTGTGGAAGGTGTAAAGTGTTAAATGAATTCAATATTGATTTTAACGTTCCGTGCAGTATATAGAGGGGAAAAATGTGACCCGATTTGCCCTAAACACTGACCCCATTTATCCTGATATACGCCATTTACTTTGGTTACCCTATCTTAAGTTTGCGGCCTTGGCGATAAAATCAGTATCTCCTAAATGGAAGTAAAGCTTCTTGTCGTAGATTTACAACACTGCTACCATGTACTCATTCTACCTGTCATTATTTATTTAATTCTCAAAATAGCCTTACCTAACCTAGAAATTGCACAACAAGAATGAATACGTTTCAAGCAGTCCAAAACTGTCAATTTTTTTTATTTTTTTCACAGGTAGTGAGTGCTTTGGATTCCTTTGTTTTGCACTCATCAATAAACTGAATTACTCTTTTTGCATCATCGCCTCGCTGCACTGCGTATTTCAGTGTATTACACCCCTAAACGAGAGATTCATGTGGAATGAGGGTGTGGGGAGTTGTCAGCAGGGTGGGTGGTGGTGGATATGTGATACGCTGCAGATCCGTCGCACGCCCACACTTGCTCCGACCGTAGGCGAGTCATTTCTTTGAAGCTACGTCCATAGACCGACAACGCACGGATCAAACATTTTGCGTATCCCCGTATCGAACTTCTGATATATGCGCGTTAACGAAACCCGACCACACTAATTTACTGGTCTGTGATACGTAACAAATGCGTAATATTGTGCCATGCTCATCACCGCACTTCCCCTCTGTTTCGGAATAATGTTTTTAGTGTTAATACAAAATTCTTAAAAGGGGATGGGTAGAGAGAAACGGCTCAGTCCTTGAAAGGGACGTTACAGACGTTAAAAAAATCGCCGTTGTTCCTGCAATAACTCCTATGTGACTTATTTATCGATTTTCAGATTTTTGCTCTATTAAATAACTTAAATAGTGATACAGCAAATAATAAAATCTCCTATATGTAATTATATTTCTTTCTTTCGAAAATGTAAGAATTCACAATCTCCTATGCACTACTGCCATAGAAGAATAAATGTGTTTTTTCTTTCTACTGAAAATTTTCATATTTTGCACATAGAAATTATTGCAGGAACAACGACGAAATGCTTTCGTAAGTTCATAGTATTTTCTTCTAGTAGGATATTAATTCGTCATAGCTCTGTAAAGACTGATCCACAATAAACCGAGAACGAGAACCTGAACGAGAACGGGAAGCGGAGGACGTGAACGTGAAGTTTTTTTTTTATTCACAATAAACCGAAAACGGAAATGACTATGCATATATATCAATAACGATAAGTAAAGTCGATATTAGGGTCTATGCATTCTGGTGTTATTTGTGTAAGAGTATAAATTGAGCCGTTGAGAGCAGAAGTGGTGTAAGTCAAAAATGGGTAATGAGGGTTAAAGTAAACATTCTGTAAAATACAACGCAAAGTAGCAATTAATATTCAATTTATCTAAACCAGTGGTCGTCAGCATTCGCTGAAATGTGCAATGTGTACGCGGTGCCGTCCCGTGTGCACCGTCGTGCAACAGGGAGAGATAGAGAGCACACCGCTAGCAGTTACGAGAGCACTATAGTGCACTGCGTTTTCCGCGGGTAAGAGAGGCTAGCCCCAGCGTGCTCTGTGCTGACGACCCCTGATCTAAATTGTAAATAGTCAGTGGATAGTACGAAGGACATATTAATTGCTACTTTGCGCTGAAGTTTACAGAATGTTTACTTTAAACCTCAATACCCAATTTTTACTTACACCACTTCTGCTCTGAACGGCTAACATATCGATATGTAGCCTATGTCAATAACGATAATATGTAAAGTCGATATTAGAGTCTACGCATTCTGGTGTCATTTGTGTATAAATTGACCAATGGCGTTTTCTCATGAGTACAAGTCAGCCAACATAAACACAGGTTAACCAGCTTCAAAATTTATGGCACGGAATATTTTAGAATTCGATTGAATCCTCTAGATTCAAAACCCTCTAAAGACCATTTTGTTCATAATTGAGTTAGGCCCACATATTGCCTGCTAAGAATGAATTCGAATGATTTATATAGTTTGAATGCAAAAAGTCACTAAATTTAAAGCAAAAGGTTTGTTAAAAGTCACTTTTAGGTTGAAAATTTCCTCTATTTTCCACCAGTTACTGTTAAAATTCTTCAGTTTGTGAAAGTGGATGTAGGGAATTTTGAACCTACAGGATTCAATTCACGTGGTAGTCTGGTCACATATACACGTAGCATATATTGAAAGTGATTCTACTGAATTTCTGGGATAGTTACAAGCAATGGATGAAGAACAAATTATGTCACGGCCTCCTTGCTACAAAATATACGATGACCAAAAGCTTTTTGATGGCAACAGGATGAATCTAATAGACTGTGATCGGAAACGAGAACGACAAAATTAAAAGCCCTCCAACCACGTTTCCGTTCCCGGGCTCCGATAAACTTCTTGTAAATTGTGGATGCTCACATTTAAATATATGTAGTTTAACCATTTTTCCGTTCTCGTTCTCGTTTCCGGTTTATTGTGGGCTAGCCTTAAGTTCTCTCTTCGATGTCATTTATTTAACGACGCTATATGAACTACTAGACTATATTATAGCGTCAATGGAATTGATGGTATGTTGGCACGGCACATAACTACTGCTCTGGTGGTGGCGGTGGCGGTGGCGGTGGCGGCGGCGGCGACAGTGGTGGTGGTGGTTTGATTTTGTTCTTATGTTTGTATTGTTTTTGTTTTTATTGGGCGAGAAATGGTCAACAACTTTCGCTTATCATGGATAAGGTTCGTTTATGTGCCATGTTAAGCATTTTTATTGTCTTTAAAGTTCTCCTCCCTCAACCCGGTTCGCATAGTTGAACTTCGAATCCTATGACTAGTATGGTAACTACTAGGTCACCGAGGAGGTCATCTCTTGATACAACACAGAATATTTCTAGGATAGAGAAATACTTATATATGTCCAGTTTCTTTCTAATAAATAACCTAACTTCCGTAAATAGAATTGTTTCTGTAGAGACTGAAGACTGGTTCACAATAAACTGGGAACGGAAACGAGAACAAGAACGGAAATATTGTTAAAATAAATGTACTTAAATATGAGCATTCACAATTACTATTTGGAATATGTATGATAAGACTTTCTTGTGTTAAATTCTAACGTACCTTGTTTACATGTTTCGGCCTATTTATGGGTCATCCTCAGAACTTTTTTTTTCTTTTAAATTTAGACCGGCCAGAGGCCGTTTTACCAAAGTTATCTTTGTTTTCTGTTTTCTTTTTCATTTGTTTCCTATTTGTTTTACTGACACTAATACAAACACAACACCCATACCCGAGGCGGGACTCGAACCCACAACCCTTCGGACCAAGCGATAGAGACATGCCGTGCCCCTACCGCTTGAACCATCCGGGCCGGCCGAACTGGTCGTTGTTGGTCTTGGCGCCTCTTGTTCTGTTTCCTGTGAGGGTGCGTTCCTGTGGTATAGTGTAGAGTCAAAGAGTGTGTGTGTTTTGAAATTGAGTTGAGTGTTGAGAATTTCGTTCGTGTGTGTTTTCGTGTTTCTGTATATTTCATATTATTCTAGTGTGTTTAGTTTCTGGCTTTTTTGTTGGAAACTAAACACACTAGAACAATATGAAATATACAGACACACGAAAACACACCCCAACGAAATTCTCAACACACAACTCAATTTCAAAACACACACACTCTGACTCTACACTATACCACACGAAAGCACCCTCCCAGGAAACAGAACAAGAGGCGCCAAGACCAACAACGACCAGTTCTGAGGATAGGTCGAAACATGTAAACAAGGTACGTTAGGATTTAACACAAAGTCTTATCTTACATATTCCGAAGTGATACAGTGTTAAAAGTTGTGTAATCAAGATTTATAATTAACTATTATGAATGCTCACATTTAAATATATATATATATATATATATATTAACATTTCTGTTTTCGTTCTCGTTGTCGTTTTCGTTCCCGGTTTATTGTGAACCAGCCTTAATTAGATCAATGAAGCGTGTGTAAAATGTAAATACTGTATAAGCCTAGTATGAGTCCTACTGAAGTAGTATCCTTTAAAAAGTTAGCTGGTATACATTTTCAGGCATATACGAGAACTAAATTATACATATTTATGGTATTATGTGTTAATAGTTTTCGATTTCTATTCCCATTCCTCCTTAATTTTTTTTCATTTTCTTTTCACTTGTAGACGATGTCTTTCAGACACACAACCATTATGTTAACTGTAGATACTAGACATTATTATTCAGTTACAGACGTAATTTGTACAAATGCATTACGTAGAACTTCATGTATTCCCTCCCACTTGTAACAGTTCCTGGTAATTCTTCCATTAGACTACTGTTTCGTTCAGTTTTTCTTGTTGCACAGTCATGTCTCAGGTGCGGCCAAGTAGGCCTACTACTTTTTCTATGTCTTTGCAATTTCTGTTATTCTTAACGTTTTAAACATCCTCTGAGGTTGTTCTTTTTGTTCCTGTTTCTTTGACGTCTGGGTCGTAAGCTCTGCCACGTTTACGACATCGTGGCAATTTAGCGATTGTCAGATATTTAGTTTCAGACTTGCATTACTGTAATCTTTCTCCCTTTACTCTTTTAGTTGTCCTATCTAATAAATTCCATGCTAGTCAAATTCGTGGGTTCACCAAGCTGAGATCGATGGATTTTAAAGGGCGATAAGATCTTTAGCATGGCTTCCTCTGGAAGCAAAGTAATGTTTTGGGTCCCGACTCGTACATTTACGTCACATAAAAGAATCCTGTTCGTGATAGAGGGTTCCAGGCAAGATTTATCGGTCATTTCTTGCTCACGACATTAAATTTTGGTGCTGAATGACCTCTTGCAATTGAAATCATTGTTAAATAAAATAGGCCTACCAGATTATACGTCCACTCTTGTTTTGTAACCATGGCCTTCTACGATTTATGAATTTGTCCTTAAAAGAACATGACGTCATTAGCTTAGAAAACTCGTGAAAATTTTTCACATTCTATATGGTTTCCGTGTGTGTATTTCTACATGGAGTTACACAATAGCAGACTAACCGAGTATTATTGTAAAATATTACCGTCTGCGTATAAAGTTGAAGGTAAATTTATTTATCAATGTTTAAAATTAGTAAAAATGCTGTGTATGTTTATGAGTCATTGTTTAAAAACACGTAACTGTTTCAACCTCAGATAGTAGATTTTATCTTTGTTTGAATAGAAGTAGAATAATGGGAATCAACCATAGGCCTAACTTTCATAATACCACCTGGCTGCAGCTCATGTTACTGCTTATAGTACAACCTAAGTATCTGAAGCTGTTCACTTGCTGTACTGCCTCACTTAGAATTCGCAAGTTTACCTTCTTTATTTTTTTGCGACAACCATGGTTTTCGTCTTGTTTGCATTTATCTTCATTCCATACTGCTCACAGCTGTCATTTAGCTCCAGTAGCATATCCCTTAGTACCATCTCTTCTTCTGCTAACAACGCTATATCATCAGCAAATCTTATGCACTTTATTCTTTTTCCTCCTACTTTTTCCCCTCCCATGTTCTGTTTCTGAACAAGAAAGATGCATGAAAATCTTTGGTACCAAATCCTTATTTCCTTATTTCTCACAACAATTTTTTTTTTTTTTTTTTTTTTTTTTGCATATTGCATCATGCAAAAAGTTCCAAGTGTTGTACTTTTAGCACTATTGAGACAAAATTTTGCAATTAAGTTAAGAAAGGTATGGGGAACAAGAATAGGTATTGTGTTTTGACGCAGAAGTTAATGAAATGCATTTTTCAGACGTTTAATTATGTATTATGATTATTTTTGTTCAGTTTTGCGAAATCAGACAAGAAAAAATTTCTACATGCGAAATTTATCAAGATACAAAAAAAAATCAAATTTGAAAATCGTATCCATGGGGAATGTTTTTACAAAAAAAAATATAATACGAGGGACATTTTCGTGACGTAATTAGAAAAAAATATATATATATTATTTTATAACTCAGAAACTATTTATCGTAAGGATTTCAAATTTTGTCAGTTTTTTATTGTAATTTATAAGGATGTGTGGTAAGAATTTCAAAGAGATTGCATGAATAGTTCCATATTTCCCAATTTTACTCATAATTTAATACAGCGTCGATGGAGTTTGTTATAGCGAGATGATATTTTGGTGATTTGAGTCCGAAGATTCGTTATGGGGTTACCTGACGTTCACAGTAAGTTGCAGAAACCACGGGAGGGAAATTAACAAGGTAATCAACTAAACCGGGATTCGAGCTCACGTCCGATGCATTCTCGAAGCACGAGTCCAGCCCGCTAATCCCTGAAACCACGTCATTGGCTCATTATTCATATTGTTAGGATTTACGACTGTTCCGGAAGTGATAATGAAAGCGTCCCAGTGGTATCACGAACTGTAAACCACCACATAGCGCCGTAATAAATTGAGTGGTACGCCACGGCGATTTCCTGCAATTGAATAGTGTGATTTTCGCTCAGTAATAAAAGAGGAGGGAGTGGGTGAAAACCTGTACACAATTGCAGCGCTGAAGTTACGAACAGACTCCCGGTAAAAGCTCCTGCGGCAAAACAAGGAATGCTGCGTTTGTCATGTTAGTTATAACCCAGTTTGCATGTTCAAAGATTGCCGCAAGCTAATTTATTGTTGTGACTGGAAAGGACACCGAAGTGCTTGAGGAATGCTCTTAAACCTCTGCTTTGAAATATACTTCTTCATTTTGTGAAACGTCACTTCTTAATCATTATCAAAAAGATTATTCATCTGCAGCTACACTGGACAACAAATTTTAGCTTGTTTTATGCTTCGGAAATTAACAGTTCGTTCACTTGTCCATTTTTAGCTGTTGAATACGAAAGTGACCTTCAAAATGCTGAATTGGTCATCGTTTGTGAGTAATCTAAGAAAATATTGGGTACATTATTAACTCCCCTGCTACCAAGAGGGATAACCAGGATTACCCCACTGATGATTTTTCAATATTATTTTCGTTTTTCTCCATATTTCTTTTTGAAATTCCGTGTATTTGTATTTTGTATGTCTACTAACAATTTGAATTAAAAATAATATTAATACCTAATCTACTTTAAGATGTAATTCACATTATTCATGTGGGGTTATTTTGTTAACCCCCTTGGTAAACTGCGTCATGAAAATTCCAGGATATAAAATTCAACTTGTAGCTTAATTTTCTTCATTTTTGAATATATATGCTTCCTAATTATTTTATTGTATGTTATGTATAACATTTTTTATATTGTTTTTTATATTATCATGACCTTTTGTGTCCAATTTTTTTTTTTTATTTTTATGTCTTTGTGTTATGGTTTTTCTAAAAGTGATTTTGTTAGGAATAATTATTAGTGGAGTCATTTTTTTCGAGATGCTCATTGTAGTATATGTAGGTGGTGTTCGAATATTTGAATTTCAACAAAGAACTCGAATTTTTTATTATATTTTTATTTTATTTATTTATTTTTAGAACTTAGAAAGTTGTTTGTTTTAGGATTGTATTTTATTATAAACAAATGTTTTTTTTAGATGTTCATGGTTGTATATATAGTATTCGATCATTTAAATTTCAAGAATTAACTGAAATGATTTCCAATTTATGCTTGTCTTAAAATGGAAGGGAGGAAGTTTAAATTTACTGTAAATGTTATCTAATAGTGTCACGTATCTAAAGTTCATAAATTTTGGTATACGTTTTCAACAAAATGAAATAAAATATGACATTGTGATACATTTTTGAACTCGTCTTAATGTGTGTAATCAATGTAACATGATTAAAATAAGTAGTGCTATTTGAAAAATTGATGACGTTACGTGTATGTTGTACCATAATGTAGTTACATGCGCCAAATCTCCACACTCATGTTAGTCCTTCGTTCTAACATAACTCTCATAAACAAAAATTCCAATACCTATCCAAACAAAAAAGTTATAATAAGTGCACAAGATAAATGGGACACCCTGTATTGGACCTAAGTTTTAGATATCGTTATCACATTTGAATATCTGATGTTGCCGTAGGCCTATAGGCGAAAACGTTCATATATCTTCTTTAGTAAGATGTGTTAGCAAATATTAATTTGCAGCAAATGATAAATCATATGATTGAGAAACTTTAAATAAATTTATAATATAAAATAATTTTACAATTTACAAAAATTAATGTCATATTCGTGATCAGCGACCGAAATTTAATAAGACCTGATTACTTTAATTCCGAAGCATTTTCAGTGTTGACCAGTGTTATCGGGCCATTTAGAAACTCTCTCTAAATTTGCCAATAATAAAGTAGGGAATTTATATCCGAGGCGGTTATGATTGCACTTGCTATAAATAGGAATTGGCCGCTATTCAGGATACAGGGCAATTTAAGTTGGACCCGGGGTGATATTTTTCGTCGAGGTGACGAAACGCAGCCTGCTCGGAGACTTTTAATGGGTTAGCTTGATTAATAATGCGATTAAATGCTCGTATCGTCGAGTTTAAAAGTTAATGTATTTTTGAAAGCATTTACGTGACGGAGTTCAATTTTTTTTTCTACAAGGCCACTGCATTATTTTGACTCGTCACGCAGTTGGAGTCGTCACGGGTTAATGCGAAAAGACTTCCGACGCATAAATTTCATGTCTCCTTGTGTGTATATGCTGTTAGTTTAAACCAGTATATTATTCATAATTATACATTTTAATTGGTTTGGTCTTTAAGTGCTCTTGCTATATAACGTGCAGCCTATGCTTCAAATCTGCCCTCTTCACTCGGGAAATTTCTTCCTTTGAACGGATGTTTAAGGAATTTGTGCCAAACCGTAACTCACAATGAAATCTTTTAAAATTTCCAAATCGAAAGCCAACTTATGAAGCAATACTTGGCTTATGTGAGGGCGGCAATGAACCTCCGAGTTCCTTAAAACACGTAAGTAACTAAGTATTGTATCACTTTGATATCTACAGAGTGTTAAAAAAGTATCTAACATTTTAGGAGGTGATAGTATGCATCAAAACAAGAAAATAATGTCTAATAAACATCGGTCCTACAACACATAGGCCCGGTTTCTTCAACCTTTGTTAAATTATAACAGTGTGTTATTCCATTTTAACTGTAAACTTAACAGCTGAAGCATTTCTTCAACTACTGTTAGTACTAACAGGCTGTTAAAACCTATGTTAATTTAACTGCCCAATTTCATACAGTTAAATCATTTAACTCTCTGTTAGCATAGAAGTATACAATATGGCTGGTGCGTTAGATGCTGAACTTATATATCTGGATTGTTTAGAAAATGATATCAATGAATACATGAACAGAGGGGATGATTTCAGTGATTTGACAGACCACAAGTTCATACAAAGGTATAGGCTATTTTCTGCCAAGCCTCACTATTCGCTTTCAACTTAGATCCGTTTGTTTGTTTATTCTCATTAATTGGTTTATACTGCGAAATAATTTCCAGCAGAAGGTTTCTTTCGAACGAAGATAAATTAGTCCCACGATTTCTTTTTGTTCTAGTGTTTTCCATTTCATAACAGCAATACCAATATGCCGCTCCACGCTATTGTGGTACAGACGAGGAAAGAAGCAGAAATCAAACCTGAGAGAATACAAAGACTTCTATCCTCTCTGAATTAAACAACGGAAACAAGCGAGAATCGCAATTGTCAGAGTTCAGAAAACAGAAGTGAGCCTGTACTTGGTTATAGGTTATGATTAAACTCTAGAATCTCTGGTCCTAACAGAGAGTTAACAAACAGAATGTTAAAATGTGAAATGTAAAGTTGAAGAAACGCAATATTTTTAACAGCAATTCATACTTTTAACTTACAGTTAATTAATGCTATGTTAGGTGCATTTTAACAAAGGTTGAAGAAACCGGGCCATACTTTCTGAGATCTGAACACTTGTTCATAGGAGGTGCTCAGTGTGACGTCCATTCATGGCAATGCATTTTTCTGTCCTACAGTACAGCAGACTACCAGAAAATCTTACTGTAGTTGACAACGTTGGCATGGAATACTGAAAACAAACGTCTGGTTACGGATATGAGCGGAGTTCAGCAGAGATGGTGTTGTGAATTTTCGTAATCAGCATGCGTGGGCTGATGAAAATTCCCATGCACTTGAAGAAACAGGCATCAGCACCGATTCTCAATCAACGTATGGGCAGGCGTTCTTGCTGATAGATTAATAGGGCCATACGTGCTACTACAGAGACTTTCAGGACTTCCTTATTAACGTATTGCCTACCTTGCTGGAGTATGTGCCATGTCAGCAGGACTACAGATGTGGTTCATGCACGATGGCGCACCAGCACATTTTCTCCGCAATGTGCGTGAACACCTGACGTTGACATTTCAGGACCATTGCATTGGTCGGGGAAGCCACACACCTTGACCTGTTCGTTCCCCAAACCTAAATCCCCTAGACATTTGGTTATAGGGACACGTGAAGGAACCAGATCAATTTCAAAGAGTGCGTGATTCCTTACGACAAAGGGCAGAGGAATGCATTGCAATGAATGGACGTCAGATTGAGTACTTCCTATGAAGAAGTGTTCAGATCTCAGAAAGTATGTGTTGTAGGGCCCATGTTTATTAGACATTAATTTCTTGTTTTGATGCATACTAGCACCTCCTAAAATTTTGGATACTTTTTTTTTAACACTGTATATTAACGTTTTCGCCTGGTTTGGCATCTTCGGATACATCATGGCAATTTATATTTCATCTTAATAGTCTTAGCTATAGTGTAAGGTAATTAGCAAGGTATGTGAGGAATATGTGAAAAGATTTCAATGATTTAAGATCCTCGGCCTCACGTCACTTAGATATCTCCTCAATTATTAACCCACTAACCTTGTCATATACCTTGTAAAAGACTGGCGGTCCCTTGCTAATTACGTAGTTTATGATGTTTGTGTATCTGTGTTGTCTTATTGTGATGTACAAATATATAAATATAGTCATGAGATGTTGTTAAAACATATGAAATCTAAAAACATAATTATAACATTTATATTACATGCATATTATATTTTATGTTGTGCTCACAGTTTATCTCATATTTGTATGTTTTTTTTAAACATCTAATTCTAATAATTATTATTTCAAAATATTTTATATTAATTTTAAATTTTTAAGTTTAAAGTTTTAAAAGTGTTACGTATTAACACAGTCTAGTATATACGGTCACGAAGCTCAATACGTAATAAATATGCATATTTAGATAGTTGCTAACCACTAGGATCGCTAATGTTGCCTCATTACAGACAATGCGAAATAGTACCGGGACAGTCTATTGTTCCTAGCACCCTCACAACTCAAGCTTCGTGACTGTATATACTAGACTGTGGTGTTAATGTAATCAAAATAAGATAAGTTATAAACTTTATATATAATTGTAATTATTATACTTATCTGAAACAGTAAAAACTATAAATTCATTCATTCATACCAGACAATAGTAGCTCGTTGACTGGGCACTGCCATCTATAGGTTTTATGCCAAAATCGGTTGCGCAGACTGTAGCACGTAAAAGAACACTATTTCAGATGAGAGAACTCGTGAAAAAATTTACCTGACCTTACTACATTCCCTGCTCTGCAGAAATGTCTGCGTGGTCTTTATGGAGGCTACAGATATCACTACAGGACGTCTTGGGATATTGTATACGCAGGAAATAGAAAATATGAGGAAAAGCAAACAGAATAAAAACTGATCTAGTGTATTCGGAGTTGATGAGCGGATGGACACTCAAGAGTCAGAAACAAACTGGATCCAGTGTTGCCAACACATAAATTGTATTCCCGTCAGTCTAACATCTGGAAATCCGTCAGAATCTGTCAAAATAAAAATAAAGACCTATTCAATATATCTACTTATATGCAAATAAAAGCAAATTTTAACACAACTTACTTACCAATCTTGATTAAAATAATAATTCGTCATCCTCTGACTTGATTACGAGGAAATCTGAAAGAGGGGATTCTTTAACATGGTATGGCACAGGCAGGGCTGTTCAAAGAAAAAATAAAATCGCTCAAAAATTAAACAATTAAAACGACATCAATTAAAAAATGTCAAAAGACCATACAAATCGTAATTTCCGCCAGAAAATCCGTCACCCGTCAAAGTTATTCTTTTCCCGTCTGCTACATTGAAATTGCGTCAGTTTTGACGAAATTTCCGTCCACTTGGCAACACTGACTGGGTCATAGACTGGGACTTCCTTGACACGATGCCGGAACTGATAAGTCAATACAGCATAAACGTGACGAGACGAGGTTCGAACCCACAACTGTGCTTTACTTACAACATTGAAGTTGAGCCTTAGTTTCGTAAATCACGACCGCTTTTGAACACGTGTGTACATGGACATAAATATATGTTGGCAACATTGCAGCACAATACAAATGCGGTAGAACTCCGTGTCAGGGGTTAGGTTAGGTTCTTGTAGATTAGATAATACAGGGAATAGCTTGTTAGATGAATTTTAAGTATAAGAGGAGAAATATCTGGAATACACACTGGTGTAAATCAAGCACAGATATCTAGGTGACGTAATGATAGTGTTGCTGTAATGCAGTTTGCTATCGTATTTTCAATTTACAGTCCGTTTGAAGTCGGCGTACATTTTAACAGCGAAGTTCCGTTACTCTTTGTGTGAGAGAGGTGCAGTCACTGCGAGGGCGTGGACCTCTCGAGTGTGGGTAGGTAGGTAGGCTCCCAAAGAAAAACGATGTTTCATCGCGCCCAATTGTCTCTACACGTACGTAATTGTGTCTTTATTAATGCGGCCGACCTGCCTACACGAACGCTATACGTATCGGTGTCAGAACGGAGCCGACCAACTTCGAAGAATGATAAAATTAATACAATTTCCGCTATTCGTTATTGAGTTTATGCTTTCAGCGTACGTGAGCCAGCTGAAGAGGCAGAACGAAAATAATGTGATTTCACCGAAACGAAATCAAGATGAAATTATGTAATATTAATACTCTTCGGTGTGGCCCAGATTTTGAGTTACGAGTACTTTCATGCCTACCCTCCCGTACCTCAAAGCTAGAGTGCGAATTCTAAAGACAACGAAGCCTTTGTTTCATCTTCGATGTATGCAAAAACAAGTACAGTATACGGTTGTGTATTAATTGCTATCATTTTAATTAATTTCTTCCTTTGCAATATACGGCAAAATGGCAACTTCTGCACGTGCATGACCTGCTCTTGGTGATTTCCAGTACCTGTATTTTACGACGCTGTATCAACATCTTAGGTTATTTGAATGAGATAAAGATAGAATGAGTCCGGGCTCTAGCACCGATAGTTACCCAGCATTTGCTCTTATTGGGTTGAGAGAAAGCCCCGGAAAAAGCCTCAACCAGATAACTTGCCCCAACCGGGGTTCGAATCGGGACCACCTGGTTTCGCGGTTAGACGCGCTAACCGTTACTCCACAGGTGTGGATCTGTTGTTGATAATACCTAAACACGATATTATAATAGAGATGTATACAGGGTGATTCACGAGGATTTACCGTCCTTTACTGAGCTTATTTCCAAAGACATTCTGAGCAAAAAATGTCATATAAACATGTGCCTTAATCTCAATATTTTCAGACTTACACTAATTTGAAGTTGTTTGTAAAATACCTTTTTTCTTTACTTTTAAGGGTAAAAGAATATTACAAATAGAGAATGAACTATTCAGAAGTGTCATTTCTTTAATTGGCTAGTGTTCTGAAGCTAAAAATGTGTTGTTAATTGCTTTGTACAGATTTTGTTTTTAAATTTTTAACTAAAAAATACATCATTCTTACGTATTTATCACAAAAATTGTTACAAATCATACGACTTTAGGAACATGATTCTTTACAGTTTAATTATGCATCCTAATGTACAGTCTTAAAGAATTTACCAGAATGGCGTGATTTGTAACAATATTATAAATGCGTAAGAAAATATAAGTTTGTAGTTAAAAATCGAAAAAAAAAAAAAAAAATCTGTACGAAGCAACTACGGAATTCAAAACACATTTTTAGCTTCAGAATATTAGCTAAGTAAAGAAATTATATTCCTGAATAGTTCATTCTTTATCTGTAATATTCTTTTATCCTTAAAACTCAAGAATAATGGTATTTTACAAACAACTTCAAATTAGTGCTGAAAATATTGAGATTAGGACAAATGTTTATACTGTATGACATTTTTTGCTCAGAATGTCTTCGGAAATAAGCTCCGTAAGGGACGGTAAATCCCCATGAATGACCCTGTATACTGTATATTAGAGGTGAACAACGATCGAGAAAGCAAGACTAACAGTGCCCGCAAAGCCGAAAACCCGCACGACAATGTTCTATACATCGCGTCGCTGACGTAAAGACTGGGCCTGCTTGTGAGTGTTTCGAGACGCCGAGATTGATCACTCCCGAACGTCAAGCAGCCTTGAATCGCCACAGTTGTTTATACCTGACTGAACTTTTATCTACTTTGGCAACTGTTATATACATATGTATAGACAATCAAGTAGCCTATTTGAAACATCATCTCTACATCTCTACCTTTCATTGTATAATAATCCGTTCCCCAATCTTTATTTAATTACTAGGCCCTTATTAAAATGCTAGAAATTTTCTTTTCATATGTTTGAGATCAAGTGTGCAAGTAAAAAGATATTAACGTTATGTGTTATGTTTCTTAGAAATGGAAATTTTTTTGAGAATTTTTTTTTCTATTTATATAACCATAATTATGTAATATCATATAATAGAACCAGAACATTTTGATAACTAAGATACTGTTCTGTTTTGTCTTTTTGTCTCATTTAAACATTTATAATGTTATTTATTTCAGTGATGTTTACTTACTTACAAATGGCTTTTAAGGAACCCGCATGATCATTGATGCCCTCACATAAGCCCGCCATCGGTCCCTATCCTGTGCAAGAGTAATCCAGTCTCTATCATCATTCCCACCACCCTCAAATCCATTTTAATATTATCATGTCATCTACGTCTCGGCCTCCCCAAAGGTCTTTTTCCCTCCAAACTAACACACTATTTCAATGATGTATGTTATTCAAAGTTACGAAATATTTCCACGCCGACCAAATGCTATTTCGAGAATGACGAGCGAGACTCGAAGCGCAGCGAGAATGACGAGACGAGAGTCCAAAGACAAATGAAACGAACACAGCGAGCGAGAGCGGCAGTTTGTTTTGTTCATCTCTACTGGGCTCTTTATTGAATGATGTATTACTTCTGTGTGATGAAAACTGCTTGATATGTTGGAGAAAGTGTTGAAGTTGACGTGGCTTTAAACAAGGAATTGAAGCTCACCTCCTCATTCCTTCTTCTCTTGGTCTTTCCCCTCTTTTTAATTTTTTATTCTATAGTCACTTGGGATGTCTGTTGGAGCGACCACCCTGGCTTTATGACTGTGCGTTGAGAGGGAGGTGCAAGCGAGAGAGAAGGAGTGTGTAAAAGGAAAAAAAGGAAAAGCAAGCAAGAAAGAAAGCTATTCTAAAGTCGCATGGAAGTATAGCACGAATCTAGCGGGACTAGTGAGTTATTTATGTGCCCTGGAGGTAGACCAGTCTCTCATGTTTGTACGGTCTGCTGACTTTTAGTGCCGAAAATCGCCTCTTACTTTTGTGTGTTCCCTTCTGCCCAATGTGTGAGGGGTCAACAGAGGTACGCAGGCTCATTTACTTTTTTCCCAGTCTAGTCAAACGTACAAACTTCCAGGTAGTAATACTGTTAATAGCCTTCTTTGTAAGTGCTCCAACAAGAGAAAGAAGTCCTTGTGTTTAATTGTAGGCGCCAAGACTTTTTTGTCATTGATGTTTTCCCACTAACCCACTAACTATTTGCTTCCAGGAAGTTTGTATTAATATATAAGACAGAATGAGACTTACATTTCTGCAAGCATTTCCGTTTATTTGTTGTGACCTTGATAGTTGTAAGACATATTTTTACTCATGTCAGATCGCAGACTTAATTAAATCTTATTAAAGTATCCAAATCTGGCTTTCAGGTAGTAGCTCCCTGTAAAGCAGGTTTGAATAATTTCAAGGAAAAATTGTTCAGGGGCCGGGTATCGATTTCAGGACCCTTCGCTTAGCGCACGAATGCTCTGTCGACTGAACTACCCCAGGAACTATACACGACACCGTCACAATTTTTCCTTTATATCCACACAACTCAAATGGGCTGACAAAGCGCCAGAACCCAACCTACTGGAGGTACGTTAACAGGAAGCCACAATTTAAGTCACACAGAATTTGTGTGCGTTCAAAGTTGGGTTCTGGCGTCTTGTCAGCCCATTTGAGTTGTGTGGATAAAAGGAAAAATTGTGACGTTGTCGTGTATTGTTCCTGGGGTAGCTCAGTCTTTAGAGCATTCGTGCGCTAAGCGAAGGGTCCCAGGATCGATACCCGGCCTCGGAACAATTTTTCTTGATATTATTCAGACTTGTTAAACTAGTTCATTGTTCAATTAAATCTTATTAAAGTAGTTCATTGTTCAATTAAATCTTATTAAACTAGTTCATTGTTCAATTAAATCTTATTAAACTAGTTCATTGTTCAATTAAATCTTATTAAACTAGTTCATTGTTCAATTAAATCTTATTAAAGTAGTTCATTGTTCAATTAAATCTTATTAAACTAGTTCATTGTTCAATTAAATCTTATTAAACTAGTTCATTGTTCAATTAAATCTTATTAAAGTAGTTCATTGTTCAATTAAATCTTATTAAACTAGTTCATTGTTCAATTAAATCTTATTAAACTAGTTCATTGTTCAATTAAATCTTATTAAAGTATTCATTGTCCAGCTAAATCTTATTAAAGTAATTCATTGTTCAGTCAAATCTTATTAAAGTACAGTAGTTCATTGTTCAATTAAATCTTATTAAAGTAGTTCATTGTTCAATTAAATCTTATTAAATTAGTTCATTGTTCAATTAAATCTTATTAAAGTAGTTCATTGTTCAATTAAATCTTATTAAACTAGTTCATTGTTCAATTAAATCTTATTAAAGTAGTTCATTGTCCAGCTAAATCTTATTAAAGTAATTCATTGTTCAATCAAATCTTATTAAAGTACTGTAGTTCATTGTTCAATTAAATCTTATTAAAGTAGTTCAATGTTCAATTAAATCTTATTAAAGTAGTTCATTGTTCAATTAAATCTTATTAAACTAGTTCATTGTTCAATTAAATCTTATTAAAGTAGTTCATTGTTAAGCTAAATCTTATTAAAGTAATTCATTGTTCAGTCAAATCTTATTAAAGTACTGTAGTTCATTGTTCAATTAAATCTTATTAAAGTAGTTCATTGTTCAATTAAATCTTATTAAAGTAGTTCATTGTTCGTGTAACCGTATGCATCAAAAGAAGCGAATAAAAGAAAATACTGATTTCGCACACGAAATCAGTTAAGCAGAAAACGTAAATACTGTGATGATGATGATGATGATGATGATGATGATGATATAACTCTCTTATTAAAAACGTTTTATGCGTTTTGCTTGCAACATTAAAGTTCTTTATCATGCTACCAGTGGCATTCCCGTATATTTTTTACTATAAGGTCATTTCGCGACTGTCTAGATTAGTGTATTGTCGTTATATTGGATTGCTGCCCTCTATCGTCCAGTCCGCTTACTCCCCCTGCCATTTTTGGCCATAGACATGTCCACCATGTATAATCAATAATAATATTGAGATCTTGCAGTAGGAATAGGAACCAAACCGCACTTGCATATTGTACGTAAAAAACTAGGTCGGTACTTAGATTTGTATATACAGTACTTAACATACTGACTGTCTCAGTGTTGCCAACACGTGGGAACTTTCCCATTTTGTGGGAAATTTTAAAAATAAATTTGGAAAATGGGGAAAAATACAAAAAATGGGAATTTTTTTCTACAAATTTAATAATAGAAGTAGAAAATATGTACTCATTACAAAAGAATACATAAGTTTATTACGGTTTCTAAAGGTAAATATTTAACTTGTGGACAAAATAAAAACTGTATACAAGAATATTTAAAAATATATTATATACATTGTTGAAGTATAGGACAGATTACCGGTATTGGCTGGCAGATTTCCCCTGGAACAAAGAACGGTTCCAGAATACATGTCCTTTTCCTACTTGTCCTTTTCAGTGTTACGGGATTGATGTTTGGAGCAAGAGGAACGATACCCAACTTCTCTTCTAAATTCTGTAAGACCCTAGGAATGAACTGGCCCTCCTCATAATTAGTCAGTCAAACTTTTACGGAACCACGTATATGGACTCTAATTCAGTGTATGGAAAAAATTGACGCACCATTATCATTTTTCTTTTTCCTTCTTAGCTTTCATTGATACTTTACTTGAAATTTTTTCTTCTTCTGTAAACTGCCATTGTTTGTTTGTGTATTTGTTTGTCTTTTTTCTTACTCTTTTAGCTCTCATCATCTATTTGTTCTTGTATTGTTTTGTATGCTTTGTCTAATGGCAGCCTCTAATTTGGGGAAGCTCCGATAAATAAAATAAATAATGAAGTAGATATCTGCAATTCTATAATAATAATGATGATAATAATAATAATAATAATAATAATAATAATAATAATAATAATGTATTATGATGTGGGAGAAAATGTGGGAATTAAATATGTACTCATGGGAAAAAATGGGACAATTTAGATGCCTTTGTAAGAATTGTCATCGAAAAAAGTTGGCAACACTAGACTGTCCTGTGTGTTATTGTTTCATTATCGACCGGGTAAACACCTGATTGTTTCTGAATAGCTTTCTCAGTGAATAATGACAAATTTATGTCATATTTTACGTCATTACTGAGGATCATTATTGTATGTTATAATGAGAACATATTCGCACATAAATATAAATATGAAATATTGCCAAAATTAGGTTATAATTGGAAACATATAGCCTACATTTATTTTTCTTTGTGCTCTTATATATTATTTGATCGGGTATTTTTATAATTTTCTCATTCTATTTTTTTTTCTGTTTTTTTTTTTATTTTACTGCTAATTTTCGTTATTGTAAAACATTATATACTGTAAATTTCAGTTTATTGTAAACAAACTTCTTGTAAGACATTTTTAATGCCACACCTTACATGTTACTGTTTAACATTCTTTGTCTTTGGCAACCTCATCAAGTTGAGAAAGATACTGAAAAAAAAATCAGTTCTTAAATTAAAAATGAAACAAGTTGTCTGGTATTACTGTTTTATTTATTTATTTATTTTTTTTTTCAGTTTTTCCGTAATATATTTTTATGTCACAAAGACTTTATGTGGTCTTATCCCTGATAAATAAATCTGTGTAAGTTGTCCCTTCCCTTCTTTTATATTACCAGCCTTTTATTTTTCTTTGTACTTTTATGACCGCGTTTTATGATATAGGTTTTATGTTAGTCTGAACTCTGCTGCTTTGGGCTTGTTTTCGTAAGGGGGAAATGAAAAAGCTTCTCTGTTTGGGTCATGAGATATGACACAAACTTATGAATTCGTTAGGAATTCAAAAGTAACGCCAGAACTCATTGTAGATGTTTATTATTTGTCGAGAATTCAATTCGAATTATATGCATCTAATAATTTAGAGTAAATGTGTGAATACAGAACATTTCAGTAACGAATTTAAGAAGAGATTAAAAGTTGACTATAAAGTATGGAGCTAGTCAGAAACTTTGAGGGGCCGAGTTTGTGGTTCGGCGCTACAGCGTCTTGGGTTCGATATCCGATCAGGTCGTAATGGAATTTGTTGTGGACAAAGCATACGTTGCAGAGATGTTTTCTGGGGTAACCCCGTTTCTCTATTTCATTCCACCAACAATGTCAATCACATTTCCTTCGTTTCGTCCATTATCTGCAACAGTTAAAAGTAGGCCTGGGTGAGGTTTTGGAAGTAGTACGGGTTTCCGTTTCTGATGTAAAAAGGGCATAGGATTTCGGATCGTTCAGGAATGGGACCTGACTGTCAGAGTTGGGACAGATTGGCCTCTCTGTCAGCATCGGATTCATCAATGCCACACAGGCTATCTGTCGGACATAGAACAGTCATTAAGGCTCTGAAATTGATGACATCGCAGACAAATGCAGGATACAATACAAACTCGTTTCACTTCAACACGAACTAATAAAGCCTACTTTTATTTTGCATTGTTTTGCATTTTTCAGTCTTTTATTGTCTATTAATCATTTTTTTAGGAAATGTTCTACTTTTAGTTGCATTTTTTCCCCCCTTTTCTGCTTGTGAACAGACTTTTTTACGGTGTAATTGTAGTCTATATTCGAGAACCTACTGCATCGTTTTGCAGGGATTTTCCTTATAGTTGCGTTAGCCTTTACTCCTGATCACGTGTGTTACGTGTTTCCCCCCATTCAACGCAACAGAACAAATACCGAAGCCGCAGTGCCCGCAGTCAGCATTTATTATATCTCACAAGTGAAGATGTAAAAATGCCGGAAGTAAAACAAGACAGAGATTTTTGCGACAGTTAGTAACTGACTTTATGAACAGTGTATTTTCCACAGATAGTAGTATAGGCTTAATATACAGGATGTCCCATTTATCTTGTGCGCCTATTATAACTTTTTTGTTTGGATAGGTATTGGAATTTTTGTTTTTGAGCATTATATTAGAACGAGGGGCTAACATGAGTGTGGAGATTTGGTGCATGTAACTACATTATGGCACAAGATACACGTGAACGTCATCAATTTTTCAATTACACTACATACTTTAATCATGTTACATTGATTACACATATTAAGACGAGTTCAAAAATGTTTCACAATGTCGCTTTCCTAATCAGTAACAACAAAACAAAACAAAAACATAACTTACTTCCAATATGATAATGTTATGCTTTGAGAGTCACAGTGGATGTTCCAAATGGTGACCATTCACATTAATGCACATTCGAAGGCGTTCCCCGAAAGACCGTATGACTGCCCAGCATGTTGCTGGCTGAATGGGTACACAAGCCTGTCGAATGCGTTGCTGCATGTCATCTAATGTTGTCAGAATGTTCTGGTACACACTGTCCTTTACAATTCCCCACAAGAAGAAGTCGAGTGGCGACAGATCCGGAGAACGTGCAGGCCACTACGTAGACTGTGGCGTCGACAGTTGTTGAGGTTTGTTTACATGTTAAGATAGCAAACACACAACACACGACGTGTACGGATGTCAGTCGTCTTTCGTTTTGTGTAAGTTAATGCACAAGATGAATGGGGCACCACAACAAACGGCACATTATGATGGCATTCATTTTGCATTTTGTTGTTATTGATAGGGAAGGTGACATTGTGATACATTTTTGAACTCGTCTTAATGTGTGTAATCAATGTAACATGATTGAAGTATGTAGTGTAATTGAAAAATTGATGACGTTACGTGTATCTTGTACCATAATGTAGTTACATGTACCAAATCTCTAAACTCATGTTAGCCCCTCGTTCTAATATAACTCTCTGAAACAAAAATTCCAATACCTATCCAAACAAAAATGTTATAATAGGTAAAAGGTAAAAAGGTAAATGTATCCCCGTAACATGCCATGAAGGCACTTGGGGGCATGGAGGTAGAGCCCCATGCTTTCCATGACCTCGGCACTAGAATGAGGTGGTGTGGTCGGCACCACGCTCTGACCGCCTTTTACCCCCGGGAAAGACCCGGTACTCAATTTTATAGGAGGCTGAGTGAACCTCGGGGCCGTTCTGAAAGTTTGGCAACGAGAAAAAAAATCCTGTCACCACCTGGGATCGAACCCCGGACCTTCCAGTCCATAGCCGCTGCTCTACCAACTGAGCTACCCGGCCGCCCGTTATAATAGGTACACAAGATAAATGGGACACTCTGTATTTTGTTTGTATTTTACTATTAAAATCATGGGGTGATAAGAATAAAAATGAGTATATAGTATATACTATTCTTTTTTTTTAGTAAATACTCTTGTTAGTAAGAATAAAAACATTTGAGTACCTACTCACTTTTAATTACATACTCATAACATGAAAGCATAATAGAATATACTCTAGTGTCTATCTTGTAGGCCTACAGAATATATACTCATATTTGTAAAGAATAAACACTAGTATATTCTCATTTTTATAGGCCTAAGTTGTTTCTCATGTTATTCTGAGTATGGTTTGTAGCAGGCTCAGTTCTGAGTATTTGTTGATTTGCTTTCAGTTTAAAAAGTTACGTCTGAAAAAAGTGCAGAATTTATGAACCATGTAGTGTTTCATGGAAAAATATAGCAAAATAAGTGAACATGTGAATTCGATAAACTTCAAAAACCTTTAACGCTTCACAAAAGTGAATGTAGATTGGTTAAACACGTATTTGTTCTTCATAAAAAAAAAACATGACCTATAAACATATGAATGACTATCAAATTATAACGTTAGATTGTATTGTTATTTACAATTAAGAATTCCAGTTTATTTTGTAAAATATGAATTGCAAAATGCAATTACTTGTAACTTTAAAATTATATAGCCTATTAGGTATACATATAATTATATATAAATAACTGCTCTATAATAATAAAATAGTATTAACATAGGTACCTGCAATTCTATAAATTGATTGTAATCATCATTGAGCATCTCATTAATGATGGTTTCCCAGTATTATTTTCTTATTTCCTGTTTTGTTAATGTCACTTTTCTGATTCACTCCTCCCTTTCATGTTATTTATTTATTTATTTATTTATTTATTTATTTATTTATTTATTTATTTATTTATTTATTTACCTATCCATTATCAAAATTTACAAAAACCAACCACAAGCCACTACAGCATGCAGACAGCATGTGAAAGTCTATAAAAAAAAATTGAGCATCACGGTGCAGTGTGGTCAAATAGGATATATAACACGAGTATATACTAACTTTTAGATGATCAAGAAGGCTGTTGAGAAAATTAAAAATATGTTTTATTTAACGACGCTCGCAACTGCAGAGGTTATATCAGCGTCGCCGGATGTGGCAGAATTTTGTCCCGCAGGAGTTCTTTTACATGCCAGTAAATCTACTGACATGAGCCTGTCGCATTTAAGCACACTTAAATGCCATCGATCTGGCTCGGGATCCAACCCGCAACCTTGGGCATAGAAGGCCAGTGCTATACCAACTCGCCAATCAGGTCGACGGCTGAGAGATCAGTATATATTCGCGTTAGGCAGAATGTTTTTATTCTTACGAAGATGAGCATGTTCTAGTAGTTACGAGTGTATTATTAGTCACAGGAAGTGCTCATACTCATAAGTACAAACCTTGAGAAAGTATTTCAGTTTTATTCTTACTACCCATGGTCTTTTTTTTTAATTTAATGTAGTGTTTTCAGAAACTTAAGGTCATTTTATAGGTCATTTTTCTGTGATATTTAGGTCATCAACTTCCGAGTCATAGTTATCACATATATACAGGGTGCACAATGGGCTATTGTAAGTCTAAGTACAAGGATCTACCCCAGGTCCGGTCTTCGATAATACAAGCCAAGCCAACAGTCTTTAAATCGAGAATACGGGGTTAATGGATGAAGGTGAAATGTGTATGGAATGTGATACCAAAATACCTAAAGAATTTCTGCTTTCATTGTCACTCTGTCAACCGCAAACCTCACAGAATGCACTTGGGATTGAACCGAGATTCCTTGTGGCGAAAACTCTTCAGATGACTAAGTTACTTTGTAGTCTATAATCCTTCAACTAACGCTTGAATATCCTGGCTTTTAGAAGCATTAAAATTCACCTTGGCTGTTAAAAGGACCCCTATGGAACCACTGCTTAGGGACATAACTCATCTAAAGCTGCGCTCCATCTCCTGTATATTTCAGTCACGTAAGTATACACTGCTTTTATGTGGTTTTAACCCTTTTTTCGTGGTAAGATTAAATGGCGCCTAAAGATTGGATGGATACCAAAAACATAATTTTATTTTATATCCCGTGCAGTTTGTGTGGAGCACGTTAGCAGGCGACTGGTTTCAAACACAACTTGTCATTTTTATTAATTTGTGTATGTCAGAGCCCCTCTCGTCCTATAATAATAATCCTGAGGAACTGGGAAATGTTTTGAGTGTTTGTGGTGTGTCTGTGATGCTAATCTGAAAGTCTGTAAAGGTTTCGTTCTCTGCAATTTCACCCTTCAACCGCATCATTAGCATCTAACCACACTTGTCTCAACAAAATATTACAGAACGTTCCGAAACTTGTATATTTATAAGACAGAAATGCATTGTCCACATTTACGACGGATACATTGTTTGTAAAATGATCTACTTTATAGTTTCAAACTTTTTCCAAGAGTATAAAAGCAATCAAAATTACGAGATATGTTTCGTCTAATACCATATCAATAACAAGTGAGGATTACAACCCACTACATATTTGAAGTAGATTATGTTTTAATAAACGAACGTTTTCAACCTTATTTGGTCATCTTAAGGTAAATATATGTGTATGAACATAGAAACCGGTGAACCGGAACATAATATTTCATGGGAACTCTACAACATATAATAACAAAGTAAAGTTTGACAAAAAACATTAAGTAATTAAAAGTTACCAGGTTAAGGCCCGGTTTTATAAATATGGTTAATCCAAAGATTATGTTAAACCTAAGTTAAACCTAACCATGAGTTTAACTCAACGTGCCATACATAGAAACCGGTGAACCTTAACATAATATTTCATGGGAATCTACAACATATAATAACAAAGTAAAGTTTGACAAAAAACATTAAGTAATTAAAAGTTACCAGGTTAATGCCCGATTTTATAAATACGGTTAATCTAAAGATTATGTTAAACCTAAGTTAAACCTAACCATGAGTTCAACGTGCCATACATAGAAACCGGTGAACTGTAACATAATATTTCATGGGAATCTACAACATATAATAACAAAGTAAAGTTTGACATAAAACATTAAGTAATTAAAAGTTACCAGGTTAAGGCCCGATTTTATAAATATGGTTAATCTAAAGATTATGTTAAACCTAAGTTAAACCTAAGCATGAGTTCAACGTGCCATACATAGAAACCGGTGAACCGTAACATAATATTTCATGGGAACTCTACAACATATAATAACAAAGTAAAGTTTGACATAAAACATTAAGTAATTAAAAGTTACCAGGTTAAGGCCTGGTTTTATAAATACGGTTAATCTGAAGATTATGTTAAACCTAAGTTAAACCTAAGCATGAGTTCAACGTGCCATACATAGACACCGGTGAACCGTAACATAATATTTCATGGGAACTCTACAACATATAATAACAAAGTAAAGTTTGACATAAAACATTAAGTAATTAAAAGCTACCAGGTTAAGGCCCGGTTTTATAAATACGGTTAATCTGAAGATTATGTTAAACCTAAGTTAAACCTAAGCATGAGTTCAACGTGCCATACATAGAAACCGGTGAACCGTAACATAATATTTCATGGGAACTCAACATATGATAACAAAGTAAAGTTTGACAAAAAACATTAAGTAATTAAAAGTTACCAGGTTAAAGCCCGGCTTTATAAATGTGGTTAATCTAAAGATTATGTTAAACCTAAGTTAAACCTAACCATGAGTTTAACTCAACGTGACGTATTACAAAGTCTCGGTTAAGTTAGACCGTAGTGGAATACGATTGGTATTACTGCTAGGAAAGAAAAGAACATCGCAACGTTTTCAGACAGGAAAGAGCACTGCGGTGGTGTCTCCAGTTTAGTATAGAGCTCACTGTCCACCATTGTGACGGTTCGCATGTCTGACCGTGAAACGATCGAACCCGGGTTCAAGTCCTGGTTGAGGTTTTTCCGGGATTTTTCTTCAACTCATTAAGAGCAAATGCTGGGTAACTTTCGGCGCTGGACCCTGGACTCATTTCGCTGGTATTATCACCTTCATCTCATTCAGACGCTAGATAACCATCGTAGTTGATAAAGCGTCGTAAAACAACCAATTAAAAATAAAATAACACACGCAAATTTTAAGGGCATATTTTGAGACTGAACGGATTAAAATTCCTTATGGGGAATGAAAGCATATCCATTGCAATTGTACGGTGTTACGCAGTAATAGACCAACCGACAATATGAAAAAATATGAGATATTTGCACAAATCTGTTGATGGCAGGCTAATTTAAGTCGGAAAAAGTCAAGAATGCGATATCTGAATTTTGCTGCTATTTATAAACGAAAATTCGTTTAATGCATAAAATTAATTTATTTATTTTGCTTTGAAATATTAATTCAACCTATCCACACCTGTGGAGTGACGGCTAGCGCGTCTGGCCGCGAAACCAGGTGACCCGGGTTCGATTTCCGGTCGGGGCAAACTACCTGGTTGAGGTTTTTTCCGGGGTTTTCCCTCAACCCAATATGAGCAAATGCTGGGTAACTTTCGGTGCTGGACCCCGGACTCATTTCACCGGCATTATCACCTTCATCTCTCATTCAGACGCTAAATAACCTAAGCTGTTGATAAAGCGTCGTAAAATAACCTACTAAAATAAAAAAATAAAATTAATTCAACTGCTGGTCTCTTATTAAAAATCGGTTAGCTTTTTTTTTGGTATTATTTGTAATTTTTTTTGTAATAGTATGTATGTTATAATATTTCTTGCATAAAATGTTTTATAAAAAAAAAACAGATTTATTTCAATGGCCAGTATCTCGAAACAGGTTTTTATCGCTTGGTCTCTTATTGCGTAACTTCGTCCAATTGTGGTAGTGTTGTGCTTGAAGAGACAGCGTGGTGTTGACCTCACTTTCCGGAAGTCCCAACGCGTGGCTGAGTAATGCTGGGGTCAATAATTTGAAGACAGACAGTAGTACTAACACGGATATCATTTGAACTTGGATGTGTTTTAATTCCTCTCTGTCGGAAATTGTTACAAAGGAGAAATAACTTTGTAGATAAGTATGCCAAACTCAGGTTTGTCAATGTTGAATATGTTACATGATGTAGCCATTAACTTCGTTTAAATTAAACTTTTTTCTTTGGTAAACAAACAAATTAATTAATTATATTTTTTCCTTGTTTCAGGTGAGTCTTCTAGACCTCTTATCTCTCTTAGCTACTGCGTCAAACGCACTCTTCCAGTAAAGTTCGCGGTCTCAAATACGTCGCAGTGAGTAAACTAAGCAACTCTCTTACTTACAAAGTTCAAATATTTGTTTTTACTTGAGCAAATTTTAATGACAATAAAGAGCTCTTTTCACTGTTGTATAAACTACGGAGGGGAAATTATGAGTATTTTTAACTGTAAGAAAGTGAATAACTTGCTGAAGGGCATGCGAATAAGCAACAGACGTGACTTCTTTTACATCTCTGAGAAATTCATTCACAAAGTTTCATAGTAAAGCCTTAAGTATCAGCAAATCAGTGACTTGGCAACTGCAACGATAAATAATCAAACTTTGGTAAACCCGCTGCATCTTAAAGCAAACATTATTTCCCCCATTACCAACTCAGACGTCTTACAGAAGTTCTGAAAGGTAAATAGTTCACTTTGACAGTAGATAGCATTCACCGAAATAAGTGGAAAGTTATGTCGCAAAAAAGTAACACGTATTTTGTCATTATCGGGCTTAGGATACGAGACAACTTAAGAATGAAGTGAAGTTACAGTGCAACGGAGTACAGATGGAGTGAGGTGACGCGTTGAGTTTTGTTTACGTGTGCCTTAGTGTACAATTCGGTTCGTGATCACAGGTACAGTATTCTTCCGTCTCTCCCTACGAAATGAACTCAGGCCATCACAGTGCATTTTGAATTCATGGTGAACAGTTTTTTTCGAACTAGTTGCAAGTATGTACACGGTTGTTCATTGTAACGCTAACGCTTTCAACGTCGCTGAGGGACATGAAAACTTGTGAGGTATGTATCTTACTTCATTTTCCACCGTCACTAGATTGCACTATTAACAGCAGAATATAACGCAACACATTGACGTCGTTGTTTACGTTCACAGTATGTCTGTCTACTATGTTCAAGGAACTCTGTAGTCAAGTTGTGCGTACATTGGTTGCTAAAGTGTCCCGGATCCTAAATCTGGTCATTATAGGCTACACCATCTTTCATAAGTCCCTGAAACATTTTAGAAATTCACCACAAATAAACTACGCAACGGACAATTGTAATTCTTATGCCCATAGAAAGAGAAACTCTCCAAGTTCTGATAGGAAAAGGCCTGTATCGCATAGCTGTAGTGGTTTGCCGCTAGGAGGAGTAGTAGTGAATTAGTTTTGTTAAGAAAAAGCCTGTATCACATATTCGCCTAAGTGTCTTTTGCGCATTTTCCAAGGTGAAAGTCTAGGGATTATTTTTCTTTATGGACCACACCGTCACTGGGAGAACCTCTTGAGACATGTTGGAATGTGCCACATATAAATGAGGACAGTAATAATTACATTTTTCAACAAGGGGGTTGTCCGGCTCATTTCCACAATGACGTACGAGGCTATCTGTACACAAATTTATCACAACGTTGGAAATGACGTTGTGGACAAGAACACGACTCTTTAATGCGGTGGCCACCCAGGTCACGGGATTTAACACCTTGCGGATTTTTGTTGTGGGGATTTGTGAAAGACATTGTTCTTGTAGCCCCACTCTCGGCTGACCTTCAGGAACTTCGCGATCGTATCACCGCGACTGTGGCTCTGATCGATCGTGATTCCACGCGTGTGGAATGAAATGGATTATCTGCTAGATGTCTACCGTATCAGCAAGGGTGGATAGGCTACATTGACCATTTGTGAGATAAATAAAAAAAACTTGTAGAGTTTACAGGTATAAATAGACACATTGTTTTAGTTATAGTAGGCCTATGTATGGTCACACACCATGTGTTTTGGTCACGTTGGGCAAGTAGTCACATTGTAAAATAGTCACAATGGTGGTTTTCGTCATGGGAAAATTCAACACAGACATAGATGGTCACATATAAATCATTTCATTTTTCATTTCATTTATTATATTCCATAGATCTTAAATGGGCAATGAAGCTTTAATATGTGGAACAAGTCAAAATTCTACAATATTACAATTACAATTTTTACCAATTTTTACAATTTTTACAGTTTTACAATTTTGTAATTTTCTACAATTTTTTTACAGTATTTTGGGGAACTGTAGTGAGATGATGTGAGGCCCGAGGATTAGCCAAAAGATTACCTGGCATTTGCCTTATGGTTGGGGAAAACCTCAGTAAAAACCCAACCACGTAATCAGACCAAAGGGGGTGAGATGAAGTGAGGCTGAGGACTCGCCATAGACCATCCAGCTTCAGTCCCACGGCTGGGGAAGACCTCGGAAGAAACCATTTATATTCTTTCAGAGTGGGTTGTACAATTTTATAACTAAGAATTTCCACCAATATTGTATACAATCGCTACCAGGTAACCGAGAATATCGTCACTATTCTTATAGGTTTAATTCTCATAGCGTTCCTCAATCCTAGAAATCCTGGCATCTGTATTAAGATACTTTCTCTTCTTCTTGGTGGGTGAGAAGCCGGACTGCAATCTTTCGATGTCTCTATCAATTACCGCTACCTCATTCCGTAGCTGTGGAAGAACGTGAAAAAATTAAGAATTGGTTTTCCCATGAAGGTATTAATTCTCCTATGCCATTCTTCGCAAGTATTAGTAGTTCTCGGTAAATTATGAAGAATACATTGATAACAGTTCCAGGTATTTGAAGGGAAAACTGATTGTTGGTCTCCTTTACCGCGTCTACGACTTCTGATATAGTTATCTTCAACGTAGTTGAGGATTACAGACAATAAATCATCTACATTTTCCATCAGCAGATCAAAAGCTTCTAAAATATCGTCCTCTGGAACGAAAGCCAATGCTAATAAGGAGTGGAACTATGTTCTTAGTTGTTCATTTTCTTCCCTGCGATATTCTTCAGATAGTTCTTCTAATTGTATACATGAAGTAGGCCTATTAAGTGTCCAAAAATGTAATGTGTGACCATGAAGCCTATGTCGAATATGTAATATGTGACGAAAATTCTCCATGTCAAAAAAATTATGACGAAAACGCCGGATCCCAATATGGATTTATCTTTTTTTTTTACCTAATGTTGTGGGTTGGCATTACTTGAGAAAAACAGAAAGGAACTCTTGGCTCATGTAAATGCGGACGCTGCAAATAAAGTTTTCGTTGCTTTCTTGTAGGAGAAACTGAAATCTGTAGACGCCAAATAGTCCTTTTAACTGTATACATGAAGTATCAAGGGTCCAAAATGTAATGTGTGACGATGAAGCTTGTGTGCAAAATGTAATGTGTGACGATGAGGCCTGTGTCGAAAATTTAATATGACGAAAATTCCGCATGTCAAAAAATTATGACGAAAACGCCAGATCCCAATATGGATCTATTTTTTTTTTTTTGACCTAATGTTGTGGGGTTGGCATTACTTGAGAAAAACAGAAAGGAACTCTTGGCTCGTGTAAATGCGGACGCTGCAAAAGAAGTTTTTGTTGCTTTCTTGTAGGAAAAACTGAAATCTGCAGGCGCCAAATAGTCCTTCTAACTGTACGCATGAAGTACTAAGTTACAAAATGTAACGTGTGACGATGATGCATATGTGGAAAACGTAATGTGAGACAAAAATTCCTCATGTCAAAACAATTATGACGAAAACGCCGGATCCCAATATGGATCTATCTTTTTTTTTTTTTTACCTAATGTTGTGGGGTTGGCATTACTTGAGAAAAACAGGAAGGAACTCTTGGCTCGAGTAAATGCGGACGCTGGAAAAAGAAGTTTTCGTTGCTTTCTTGTAGGAGAAACTGAAATCTGCAGACGCCGAATTCCCAATAAACGGATACCGTATTATGCGCTTTATTCTTATTATTTTTTTATTCCTTCGTAGTCGCGTGTATATTAAAGGCGAACAAACTTTTATTTTCCTCCTGACTTTAGTGTCTTGATTTCATAGCTTTTCTTGGAAGTACGTGTTGACGGGAAATATTTTATAAGCTTGCCTGCACATACGAGCAGCGGCTAATTCTTTTTGAAACACTTTTACTGGGCAAGGAAGGAGAACGATCGGCGTTGCAGGCTTAATGATCCAAGTTTAGCTGTTACCCGGACCGGGAGGCGATGAAATGACTGCTATAAACTGCCTCATCGATATACGCCGGAGGCATCCTATATTTTATGCCTGATAAATAAGGGGCGTGTGTATTCTTTTCATGCTGTGCGTTAATGATCGCCACATATCCTGCTGATTAATTCTTCATTACCGTGGGATCCAAGGAATGGATAGAAGAGGAAGGGCAGATCTAGGAATCGCTGCTTAGACTTCGAGAAGCTGGTGGGAAGGCAATGATGATGTGTAACAAAAAAGAAAAGTAGAGATGTCGCCATGTAATTTGTCCGCGACGCAGAAACCAATTCTGGTCAGTCACTCCTACCTTCAGATCACATGACGGGAGTCTTCCTCTTTCTACACTCCTCTCCCCGATACTGCTCCCAGTCGCGCAGACACACTTAGCTCTCATGCGGCTGATCGGGCTGTAAGCTCCACCCTCCCGCCACCCCCATCTGCGCACCTCGCGGTCAAATTACGTGGCGACATTTCTAACTACAATATGAAACTAATAATTTTCAAACTACAATATGAAATTAATAATAATAATAATAATAATAATAATAATAATTATTATTATTATTATTATTATTATTATTAGCCTATTATTATGTTGTTGATGGTTTGTCCCAAATAGATACTTTATTAGGCCTATTTGCTGATGATATTGTGTTTATGGCAACTTCAGAAGATAATTTACAACGTTTGGTTTACAACTTTAATCAAATGGCAGAAAGTTTCAATATGGAAATTTCAACTGGCAAATCTAAAGGGATGGCTTTTTTAGGAAAGGAATCAGTCCGTAGCAAAATATGCATCAATTATTATTTGCTGATGATATTGTGTTTATGGCAACTTCAGAAGATAATTTACAACGTTTGGTTTACAACTTTAATCAAATGGCAGAAAGTTTCAATATGGAAATTTCAACTGGCAAATCTAAAGTGATGGTTTTTTTTTAGGAAAGGAACCAGTCCGTAGCAAAATATGCATCAATAATAAGATCATCGAACAAGTCAAAAATTTTAGTTATCTCGGTTACCAAATTTCATATGAAGAAGAAAAGGATTTGAATGAGAAAATTATTAAATTCAACAGAACAATGGGGATAATTAATCAGATATTCAAACCAACCTTAGTATAAAAACACAAGCGCACCAGAATTTATAAAACATTGGCCAGACCTATACTCTGTTTTGGTAGTGAAGCTTGGACGATTCGTAATATTGATTCACAAAGATTAACGGCGGCAGAAATGAGATTTATGCGTCGTACAGCGGGATACACGAGAATGGATCACATTAAAAATTTTGACATTATGAAAGAACTGCAGATTGAACCGATTACGGAATACCTACAGAAATACAGACAAAACTGGAGATCACATGTCATCAGAATGCCTCGCTCTAGAATTCCGCGCCAAATTTTAAATTACCATCCTGTGGACAAGAGATCCTTGGGCAGACCGTTCAAGCGTTGGCAAGAGACCGTAACGGGCCACTAGGCCCAATACATGCAAGGATGATGATGATGATGATGATGATGATGATGATGATGATGATGATTATGTTGTTATTGTTTTTAGTCAACTGTCCGAAGACAGGTCTGAACCTCACAAGTGATACCAAGAAGACACCACTTACGAGGCAGTTAGACCAGGAGATAATGGAATAGGGTAGCCTTTCCCTCTCCATTACATACTTCGCCGACTAGCGACATATTATAGGCCCTACTAATCAGACTTCAGAAGTATACAAACAAATTGTTCTTCCGCTGACACATATCGTTAAGAAAGATGTACTGCCTGATAATAGATGTACATATCATCCAGAAACACAATCAGGGGACCAATAATAATTATAATAACAATAATTCCACTTATTCTGCAATTACCATAAAACTAGCCTTAACTTTTTTATCTTTCGATGGACTGCAATGTTACCGGATAGATGATTGGAATATCGTGGAAGATGATTGATAGCTTGTAATGTGGTGAAATGATTAGAGTTCTAGGATTGTGTAGGAAACGGGTCGGGGTTCTTTGTAATTGATACAATTAATTGTATCTTATAATTTGTCTTGTGATAATGACTTGCGAAACCTTAAAAAACCCGAGTCAATATAGCGGGCTCTCGGCATCGAATACTGGACCTCTCGAATACAAGACAGGCGGTGAATTAGCTTCCTAGCGGCAAGCTTTTTGTTGTGTAGGCTATTTGTATCTTTTTTGCACTCATCAATACCTATAATATCAAGCCGTGTTGTCACGATTTCATTGTAAAGATTATCCATACTTATAAAGAAAATTATACAGCTATACGATTCCGATATCAACACATTGATTTCTACCACCACTACCCGCAGTAAATATATTTTGAGCTGTAACATGATTTTTAATTAAAATTGAAATAAAAATTGTTGTTTAGTCAACTGTCCGAAGACAGGTCTGAACCTCACGAGTGATGTCAACAAAACACCAGTTATGAGGCAACTAGGCTAGGAGGTAATTGGGTAGGGTCGCCAGAAATAAAAATTATTAACGTTCTTAATCATCAATCAAGTAGAAATATGACAACATTGTTTTATACTCCACGTGGAATTGACATGCACATCTCATTTCAAAATGCTAACCCATCATTGGTAGACATGTTTATCTCTTCTGGAGCGGTACCCGAAAAAACAAACTTTTATCTAATATCTAACCTCTGATTCAGATGCTGGCTGATACATACCAGCCAGTACATCTCACTTGACGGTATATATCGGATGAAAAACAATTGTTTGTATAATCTGAATTCTAATTAGTGTAATAATGTAATATATAAGGGTACAGTGCATCATAGATTTCAAAAAGGCACATGACCCGGTTAAGAGAGAAGTTTTATATGATATTCTTATTGAATTTGATATTCCCAAGAAACTAGTTCGATTAATTAAAATGTGTCTCAGTGAAACGTACAACAGAGTTCGTATAGGTCAGTTTCTGTCAGATGCGTTTCCAATTCACTGTGGGCTAAAGCAAGGAGATGCACTATCACCTTTACTTTTTAACTTTGCTGTAGAGTATGCCATTAGGAAAGTCCAGGATAACAGAGAGGGTTTGGAATTGAACGGGTTGCATCAGCTGCTTGTCTATGCGGATGACGTGAATATATTAGGAGAAAATTCACAAACGATTAGGGAAAACACGGAAATTTTACTGGAAGCAAATAAAGAGATAGGTTTGGAAGTAAATCCCGAAAAGACAAAGTATATGATTATGTCTCGTGACGAGAATATTGTACGAAATGGAAATATAAAAATTAGAAATTCATCTTGTGAAGAGGTGGAGAAGTTCAAATATCTTGGAGCAACAGTAACAAATATAAATGATACTCGGGAGGAAATTAAACACAGAATAAATATGGGAAATCCCTGTTAGTATTCGGTTGAGAAGCTTTTATCATCAAGTCTGCTGTCAAACAATCTGAAAGTTAGAATTTATAAAACAGTTATATTACCGGTTGTTCTTTATGGTTGTGAAACTTGGACTCTCACTTTGAGAGAGGAACATAGGTTAAGGGTGTTTGAGAATAAGGTGCTTAGGAAAATATTTGGGGCTAAGAGGGATGAAGTTACAGGAGAATGGAGAAAGTTACACAACACAGAACTGCACGCATTGTATTCTTCACCTGACATAAGTAGGAACATTAAATCCAGACGTTTGAGATGGACAGGGCATGTAGCAGTATGGGCGAATCCAGAAATCCATATAGAGTGTTAGTTGGGAGGCCGGAGGGAAAAAGACCTTTAGGGAGGCCGAGACGTAGTTGGGAAGATAATATTAAAATGGATTTGAGGGAGGTGGGATACGATGATAGAGAATGGATTAATCTTACTCAGGATAGAGACCAATGGCGGGCTTATGTGAGGGCGGCAATGAACCTCTGGGTTCCTTAAAAGCCAGTAAGTAAGTAATATGTAGCTAGTCAGTGATGTATGAAATGGAGGTGGAAATGAACTGGCCGTCTCCTGGCCTAGTTGTCTGATGAGTAATACCTTATTGGTGTCATTTGTGGGGTTCAGACCTGTCTTCAGACAGTTGACTAAACAACAACAAACAACATCTAATATCTTGAAAGGAAAGCATTCGCTTTGTCAGCGGCTGGGTATTAATTCTGCGAGGCAATTATACTAACCACGATATTACCGTGTTCGTTTAGGAGGTGATGATGATAGTAATAATAATAATAATAATAATAATAATAATAATAATAATAATAATGATATCTATAATGAGTCGAATGTGGTTTGTTGAATTAATTCACTGTTTCAGTGTCCAATCCCTAGTAAGTGGACATTTCATAATATTCAGTAAGTGTCGTACTCTTTCGGGAGATGATTGAAGAGCTGAAGACACGCTGTAAATGGCTCACTGACTGAGTTGACTCAGTTCTTGAGTCCCAATTCCCCGGCCCCGCCCGACGCGATGAGTCAGTGTGCTCTCGCCCATGTAATCGCTCACGACTGATCGTGACTCTGCGACAGCAGAGTGGGTGGAGCCGCTCCAATCATTCCCCTGTGAAATTATCTCCTCTAGGTCACCGGTTCCCAACCTGTGTATTTCCAGCAGCACAGACTCACGCCCACAGATTCCGTGTATCGAGCAACAATTAACTCATTTCAATAAAATTTTGAAACAGTTTCATGTTTCCTCTTCTGTCCCCCCTTCTCCTCTTTCCACCCTACCTCCTTATTTCTCCTCAATTTTTCATCCCCTATCGAGGCCCTGGAGAACTGATTTTACGAAACGTCGAGGCCAACATCCCCTCAAGGCGGGTTCCGATGTGGCGCTCAGTAATCTCTGGGTTAATGTGAGAAGAACAACGGAAAACAGCCCACTTTTAGCACAGGTATAAAACATATATGCATGCTAAACAAAACTGTACATTTTTTTTTTCGGAATTTTTACTTTTCTACCACAGTGACACCCATCTGATACTACATCTACCAAACAATTTTGGTGGCAATATTTTGAACGACTGGATATACACAGTCCATTATACTGTATATCGAAAAGTGGTGATTTTTTGGTGTGTTCTTCCAACATTTAAAAATTCATTATGTCTACAAGCAATTAAATCTAGCGAAGTATATAATGATCTGAATGAAGGGGGGGGGGGGGAGAGCAGTGA